>NC_136903.1:11609275-11714275 GCF_949606895.1 Notothenia rossii | reverse complement strand
GAAACCTCCATGAAGCAGGTAGGTGGGCCATGTTCCAAATGTTTTGCAACTGTGTCTCACCATCTCTGAACCACAGCTTCTCAAACAGTGCTGCGAGCATGTTTTAAAATGCTTCCTTCCTAACATTAGCAAGAAATTGTCAGTCTCTAAATGCTTTATCCTATGAAAACTGGGTTTAAATATACCCTTTATCAATTTGATGAAAGATTAACTACCTTGCATGAGTTTATGCTGTTGAGTTTTGTATACAATTATCACAAGTTCAAATGAAGTCAGTTCATTATTAAAGGCAGATGTTAATTTAGCTGACACTGCTAATTGCCAGTCTCCTCCTGTGTACGTGTGTGTTTGTAAATTAGTGTGTGTATGTGCATATACTCAAAACACACAGCAGGGGAAAATCCCAGAGAGCCAGAAGTGATTCAATCTGACTCCAGGCCATCCGTCTCTGCCAGGAGAAATGATAGAGGGAACAGTGATAAATTATTTCTCTGCTTGTGATCTTCGGGGCAGCATTCTTCCTTTTCCACAAGCATATGTGACCCCTGTCTTCTTTTTTTTTTGTGCAAAAATTCCTTCCTCTAGATGCACGTTTTATCCTTTTCCAAACGTACCAACTTCTCACTCTTGTTCTCTTGTGGTTGGGTCTGCGTGTTGTGTCGTGTGGCCGTTTTTCAGATGTCTCCCCCCCGAGGCTTCCATGAGCAACAGATGGGTATTACGGGATCCGTGAGCTTTTTCAGCTCCATAACTAAGATCATGTGAGGATGTGACACCCAAGGGACGACAAAGGGAGAGACTGATCTCATCTCTTTTCCATATAAGTCACCTCCCTTGTTTAGGCTGTGTAAGTCTTGGAAAAAAACAGATGCTGAAGCAATTTAATGTGGAGTTTGTAAAGAATTAGGGGTGGGAATTTTCTGTGGTGGCTGCACCCTCTAGCCAGACCCTCACTAGTCTCACATTGCCAGACCTTTCTCCACACTGCAGCTGCACTGTGCCAGGGGAGCGGGCTGGCAGAGCCCACCACCAGTGGTATTGTAAGTGATGTGAAAAGCAGGTTTAAAACATTTAGGGAAGTTTAGGTTACAATGTGAAATGTAGTTGAATAGAAGTATTGTATAAAAGAGAAAAATAAAATATCTCAATAGTGTGCTTAATTGAATTAGTTGTATAAATATAATATATCAAAGATATTGAAGTGACTGTTATTTTGTATTTATTGTTGTGCTTTTATTTAGGTCTTAATGTGTGCATATGTATAATGTGTCTTTGATTGTATATACATATAGGTATATACATATTTGTATACATATTTTTATATATATTTGTTTTTGTATTTGGGATTGTGGGAAACGGTTTTTCGATCTCTCTGTCTGTACACACAAACTGAAAGATTGACAATAACGTAGACTTTGACTTTGACTTTGACTCTTAAATATATTGCTTTCCACTACGAGTATGTTTACTCATTAGTATTAGCACTAGTTCAGATTAGTTAGTTGTTAGTTAGACTAGTTGAGTGCAACAAATCATACAGAAATGCTAATCTTTTCAAACTGAAGTGAACACCCAATAATTGTGGTAATTCATTGTGTAGCCAACCCACAACTCTCTATACATTTGATTGTGTTGAAATAAATATGCAGCAAAGTTTTGACGTTACATCATAAATGTTATCAAATATATTATTTAATCAGAATCAGCCTAGATAGCAGAGGAAACAGATAGCACAGTATTAAGGCTCCGTCAGCATATGATCACGGTTTAATTTTTCAACTTGAACTCCTCCACTTCCGCCCCTCTGTGTCCTTGATGCCTTGGCTTATGCTCTCCTCCTTGATTTGGCTACCAGCCGTGTGCCCACATGAGGTCATTCAATCTTTGATGTGAGGCTGTTAGGCATTGCCTCACATGAGTAGGAGCCATCTATTCTGCCTTTGATGGTAGTTTTGATGTAACTGATGGAGCGGCTTTTATGTGGTAGCTGTCTGCCACCATCCTCTTCTAACTCCCTCACAGCTGGTTCTCCGTTTCCCCTGCGGCTTCCTCCTTAACTCTGACACTTGTGTTTGGCACCTCTGACAGGTAAAATCACTACGACGACCTTGCATAGCTTTCACTGAACTACTCAATCTACTGTACGCCGCCCATTCCACATACCCTGGATCTGTGTCTTTCGCCACCAGCCTATGATGGCCAGACCCAGCGATCATACCAGTGATGAAATGGTCTGTCCCTGCATACAAGCAGCCTGACTGAGAACATTAATTAAGCCAAGGAAGATGGGGGTGCAAGAAGGGGGAGGTTAGGCATGGGCATGAACGACTTTCGTCTTTACAAGCAGCCAGAAAAGCTATGTTTATATAGGGGGGACAGAAAAACATACATGTGCATTGACAAGTGGGACTTTCATGTGCCGTAATGTTGTGTTAATGAGTTAAACAAGCGGCTCCGTGTGGGAAAAAGCTGCATGTCACTAAGGGAGACACCTTCAGCAGCTGGGAGTTTAAACATAAATCCACACACATGCTGCACTTGTACATAAACACAGTGAAACACATGTCCGCACAAGAAACAAGTGACAGAGCCCCTACAAGGTGTGTTGGCGAATAGGTGACTCACACACAGAGTCCACGTGTTGACACATATTCCAGGTATAGGGTCAGAGTTTTAAAGAGAAAGAAAAGGTCACCTGCACACCTGTACACATCATGGTACCAGCTCTTTCCGCTTCATCATGGCCCTTTTACCAATAGCATTTAGCTTAACGGCTATTACTCACACACACAAGGCCCCTTTCTGTGGAGAGGAACACAGCGAGGAGGTGAACAGGTTTGTATTCTCCGCTGAAGATGGGATGAGAGAGGCTCTATGCGTGCAAAGCCTCCATTCATCATTGTCAGTAACCTTGTGTTGTCTGGCCAACCCCCAAAAAGCTTGGGGATGAACCATTGACTCCTGTAAAAGGGGTTTTCACTTAGCCATGGCTCAATAAAAAGGGCCAATGCACTTAGTGTGCTGTTAATTACCCCACTTCAAGTGAAGCAAAACCCCTGTTAACTTAACATAATGGACTCTGTCACCACTTGTACTGTGAAAATGATGGGGTTGTTTTCAATGCAAAAGATGCGTGTATAAGGATTACTTTGTGTCATGAAAACAGTACAAAAACATGTTTTTAAAGTTTTTGGATGATCTTTCTTAACATAAATGTTGTATTTATCACTTAAGATACAGATGCAACCTTTTGTTTAGTTAACCTTTTTTTCCTAATCAGGATATGAGCGGCTACTAGAATTTCCCATGTCTAAATATGAATCATACAAATCGCAGCCCTTGTGCCACTGGTAAAACTGAAGAAGCAATTTGAATTTACCTTCAGAAATCGTTTGTAAAACTTGGATACGATTTGAGACACCTTTTTTTATAAATATTAAATAACAAGTGTAAGGCTCACTAGCAGCTCTGTGAAGCTGTACAGTGGATCCATTAAAATGCCATGCACACCCTTACAGGTGTTTTCACTTATTCTCTCACTTATTCTGTCTGATTAGACTGTTGCTCAGGTTGAAATTGGATGGTGCAATGCTGGAATTGTGTGAGATCACCAGATT
Organism: Notothenia rossii; assembly: GCF_949606895.1. NCBI lineage: Eukaryota > Metazoa > Chordata > Actinopteri > Perciformes > Nototheniidae > Notothenia > Notothenia rossii. The sequence continues at coordinate 11,710,658 of NC_136903.1, read as the reverse complement.
TAGTGAACCAATAAGAATAATAAATGTTTCTACTCTTCCACCAAAATGTATGGGCGGGTCAGAGAAGAGTCAATCAAGTAGAGGGTTAACACAGAGAAGCTAATATAGCGCTATAAGTAAAAGCACCTGCGTGAGTGGACCATAGGTGTTTTTGTAGGGCTTTAAAGAAGGGCGACTCAGGTTTGATGCCAATTTGCCCCAGTAGCAAATATTAGTACACCACTACAACTAAAAAGACGCTGCAGCCCGTGAAGGTTTTTCTGTCTGTAAAACTGTTGACAGGAGCCTATAAACCCCAAACAAGGTCAGTCCATACTCTTTGAAAAAGGATCTTTTGAATCCATGAACATTTTTTATTCGCAAACCTTCCCCAGAGGCTAGAAAAGCTATGGGCTAAATGCTAATGTCAGCATGCTAATATTCTCATAAAAGACAATCATCAATCAATCAATGTTTATTTATATAGCCCAATATCACAAATGTTACATTTGTCTCAGTGGACATTTGTCTCAGTGGACACAGTTTGTACAGAATATCAGTATTACAATACGACACCCTCTGTCCTTAGACCCTCACATCGTACAAGGAAAAACTTCAGGAGAAACCCACAATGGAAACTTGCTGATATTTAGCATTTTTACCGTGTGTACCATTTTGAATTAACATGTTAGTATGCTAATGTTTGCTAATGAACACTGAAGGTATTTGATCATAAGTAAGTATTGGAAAAGGTACTGTTTTGACCCTAATGATGGGCCTACAAACATTACCTCCAGTTATCAAATGACATCCTTTAGGGAAAATAAATGGCAGCCAATGGTTGTTTAGACAGAAATGTCAGTTTAATGGCTAGATGAACAGTTTGGGGATCACCAACTACAAGGATTCATTGTCTGGGAACAGGAAGGTCTGTACCAGGTTTTATGGCCATTCATCTAGTCGATCTAGCAGTTGTTATATTTTAGTCTGAGTCAAAATGGCATTTGAGTTTCACCACCAGGATGGCTTAAAAAAATAATGATTCTCTTACACACATAAATGGAACAGTTGTGCAGAAGTTTTGACTTTGTCTCTGTCTTTTAAAAGTTATACAAGTACACAAACAAAACTATTGGCCCAAAGGAGTGGAAATGTGCGCGAGGCTGAGAATATCTGGCCTAGTTCTGAACCAGCCCTCTCTAAATTGGTAAACTTCTCTCTAGGGTTGCTGGCCCCAATGTTTATTGGTCTTTCAGGAGAGAAATGTGTTTGTGCGTGTGTGTGTATAAGTGTGTTTTGCACCCTTGTGGTTTTCTACATGACTTTGAAACGGATATTATTGGTCTAGTATGGAAGCAAGCAGATAAGGACTTTGCTTCTTCTCAGTTTGAATGTAAAGTCAGTGATGTAGCAACTAGAGCCAGTACCAGAAAGAAATTCAAGAGTCAAATTCAATTACCTTAAGTGGACCAGAGTCAAAAAGAGCGGGTCTGTTTCAAATTGGGCCTGTTTTCAACTCACAAAACACCCATTTTACTCCTCTGAATGTAATATGAGCTCAGAGGCAGAGAGATTAAGACTTTTACGTACAAAAGAGGCTATCAGCAGTAAATGTTTATAACTCAACACAGCAGTGTCACTGTAGATGGCAAATTATCACCAACTGTCATTACACTACTTTCTGGGGGTCAGGATTTCTTGCGCTCGCTGTGTTATTGGAGAGTGGCCGGGGTAACGTTTCACTTTGAACCCCAGAACAATGCACAGGTCATTGTTATGCAGGGGAAAACACTTCTTGAAACATTTCATTTTAGTTTCAGACAGGTCTTACAGTAGCCATTATAGCAAATTATTACCTGTAGGACGCAAAGTAAACCCAGGCAGCCATGTGTCAAACAGCCCAGCCCAAGGCAATATCCGCTCGCTATTCATCTGTCCGCCTCCACAGAATGCTCCTTCTGACAAGAAACCTGCATGACACATGTATCTCATGTGAGGCTAATGTCTAATTTAATTTAACATTTAAGTGAATCACTTGCACTTTTTGTCAATGAAGTTCTTACCTTTACAGAGATTGAGCGCAGGAGATGGAAATAGAAAGAAGGTAAATGACATAATGAGATCAGGGGCCGGAGTGTTTGTGTGACCCAGTTTGACGAGTAGTAAGCAGACACAATCTTAGAACCATTATGCAGTCTGACAGGTCCAAATGAATGGGCCATTTCTCTAATGTGGAACAGGGACGGGACAGGACGGGACGGGGGCCTCGGATACTTCAGATGTTTCAAATTCAGCAAAAACAGTGACCTCCCTCCAGAGATCTGCGAAAATAAATCCCCAGTCACACACTCTGACCACAGGAAAAGAGAAAAATGGGCCCTGTCTACACAGACCACTCGCTCGCTTTCTCACCAGCACTTGAGTCAAAGTGGAAAAGTATGTGGTGCCCTGCTCGCGTTTTGTTGTGTTTTTGTATGTGTTTCATGTTTTTTTCCATGTTTGTGTCAGGTTTGTGTGTATATGTGAAATAAACTAGGTGTCTTTATGTCTAGTGCATACTGTATGTGAATTTTTCACATGTGTGTTTGTGTAAAAGAAATGATGCCAGTGTGTGTTTTCAAAAGAGTGAGTGCTAACTGATCCACTGAAAGAGCACTTGTAATACTCCTGCGTGTGTGTGAATTCTGCAGAATGTCTGTTTTCTCCATTTTCTTTCCCCCTCTCTCCTCTTGTTCTCTGTATCGTCTCCCACTGTCAGTCTGCCCACTAGGCCAGCGTCTCTGGACCTCAGCCACGAGGAGGCCACTTTCTGGCTTCAGTAATGTGTGCTGAAAAAATCCCTACTTGAACTCCAAAGACCCTCGAGCTTCATGCCTCTGCAAGATTTGCATGTTTGAGGTAGAGATATAACAACATTAAAGAACATTAAATTGGCAATATGCGTAATTGTGTATAACAGATCTCAATTACTCCAAAATGTATACGTTGTTTGCAAGCATAAGAAGCACTTTAAACCCATTAGCAATCCTTAGAGGTCTCAACTGAAGCCTTATATGCAGACATGTATATAATAACACATTTTAGTTGTAAAGCATGTCCTTGTTGGATGTTTAAATTGGGGTTTGTGGGAAACTAAAGTATTTGGAGAATGTGAACTTGTTACCAAGTCTGGACAGTTGGTCTTATCTGTATGTAGACATTCAAGCCAAAAAAGCTGTCTTGGTTTTGTTTTAGAAAGATTCCCTATTTTGTGGTGTTTTTTTTTTTTTTGTATGTGTATGTGAATATGTTAAAACATATATGAGGGTGGAAATTGGTGACCTGGAAACGTTCACAATTCTACTAAAACCTGCAAGAAAACATCTTAGAAAGGTGGGACTTATTTGTACATTTCTACACTTTTACGGATGCTTGGTGCAACAAGCTTTCAACCTTGCAAGTATATAGTCTAAATGCATCTGTGGGGTAGGCCTTATGCGCACCAATTCTTCTCCTAAACAACTAAGGTGAAAAAAGTCCACATGTAGTAAAAAGGTTCAACCCCATGACTCTCTTTGTCTTTGAAACCTTTACTCTCAGGTCATGCCATGTCACTCAGCCTGTGAGCATGCCTGCAGAGACAAGGAAACCATAAAACCATGAAGTGCTTCTTTTGCTTCCCCCCCCGACACATTTCCCTTTCGGCTGTGCTTTTTTAGCACACTGTAAGAGGCAGGGGCATCAGCAGGAGGAGGCTGATGGAGAGGGCCACCTGAACAAACCCAGTGTGGAACCAGGACAGCCAGGCGTAGCCAGATTTATGACTCTCCACCCCTCTTTTCCCACACAGAGGCCCCTCTCTGGAGCTTCTGGATGTATTGGATCCTGTCTATTACTTTTTGTCACCTCTGTAACACTCCTTCCTCTCCCTTCCCTATCCTACTTTCCCATTTCTCTTCTTTTCCCATCCTTTTCTCTCTCTAACTTGGTATCTCTTTCTCCCTTTCTCCCCCTCCTTTTCTCCCAGACATCCTGGCCAGCTGTTCATCCAGACAGGGTGTCTACAGCTGTCTGTGCGAAGCTGAGTTGCAGTTCCAGAGGTGGGTCGCACAGCCTGCGGCGTGGAGCTCTTTCTCAACACCTCTGTCTCCTCTCTTCGCAGCATCCGTGACCCAAGCATGACCCTGACACAAAAACTACATGTTTTTACAAAAACCTCCGACACACACTTCACAAAGGTAATCTCCAGAAAGTAAAGCTTCAAAAATGTACTGGAGAATACAAACGCAATTTATAAAAGCACAAGACTCACATAAAAAAAGCATTCTGCACACAAAAGCTCTATAAAAATTAACCCTAGCTTTGAGGGCGTTCAGTTTACACACATAATGAAAATAAGTTCTCTTAGCCTTTCTCTTTTTGTATTCTCTTCTCCACTAAGTAACAGTGAAGCCTTGGCAAAGGCTTTACATTGCCCTCTGTTAAAATCAAACCACTGACTACAGACATTCAGTAAATGGGTAGAACATTTCCCCAGACAAGGGTAAACTCTGCTACAACACCCCACGAGACAAGGGGTAGTAAAATCCAATGAAGTGTGCAGCAAATTAGCCCTGCTTTGCTGCAGATATAGCAATAATTAATCCAGCTCTTGCACGCTTTTCTGCTGTGGTATTCTGCTCTGTTGGCATGAGGAACTCAAATAACTCTCTTTTCACTTTTTTGCAAACTATACCGCCATGCATATGGGGAAATGTGTTTCAAAAGTTTGTTGTCCTTATTTTTGGGAAAAATGTCTGAAAAGTTTACATAGCTGTGTCCCTGTTATTTGTTCGAGTTCCAGGGTAATTGTTGAGTTTGGTCAAAAACAACATTCCTCTCTACATCAACAGAGGAAGAGTTCGATTATTGGAGGCAGCAGCCTAAAACACTTGGAGCAACATCAGACTAAACTGCAAGTGAACTCAAACTTACTATATACTGTCGTCTTTGTTTTGCTACACAGTGTTGACCAAATGTTATGAATCTTAGGAAGCATGGTTTATTACTTATGGGGGGCTTCCAGTGTTTCTTGGTTGGTTGTTACAGTAAACTCTGTTGCCATCTGTGCTGCACGGCGGAGACCTTAGCGCTCGGAGATGGACGTGTTTACTCTGCAGTTAATCACCATGTCTGATGCGGCCTCTCTGGACGTGTGAGGGGGGAAATGCCGGCTAAATGCAGTCACCACGACCTAATGAGGTGGTTTAGCTGCAGCAGCGCGCCATCAGCCGTACTCTGTAATTCAGAGACATCGACTCAACAGTTCCCCTGGCCAGCCTGCGTCATAAGTGCGTTCGTCCATATTCGCCATGTCGCCCACAACCCTGTGAAACATGTTGGACGGTTGCTGCCATAGTTTGGGGTCCAACGGGCCGTCAATCAATGTGGAGCGTGTGGTTTAAAAATGGGGAGAATGATGAGAGCCAGAATGGTTACAGAGAAAAAGGAATTACAGTTTGAGTGATTGTCTTGGGGCAGGCATTACACTTCCCATATGTAAGCAAAATGAGAGTAAATTCTGCTGCACGTACACGCAATGGCACATACAGAAGGCACAGCATCAGGCCTTTTTCCTCCTCTATGTCTTCGTGGCACAGCAGTGCAGTTCTTGGCAGGACACAGTGCTCTAGCTCGACTCTTTGCTAATGGTTAAAGAGCATGCCCATGCCATGCTCGCTAATGACAGGCTAGGCTTACTCGACTGAAGTGGCGCTTTTCAGAGTCAACGGTGCACAAAGAGCCTATCGAGCACATCCCGAAGCAGCTGAGGTGCTGTGAGGACACTGTCTACACTCACAAGAATGCACACGTATTAACAAACGAAGCTGCGGAACAGAGAAAGTGTCTGCTTACACATGTTTTCGTGTTGACTGATGGATGAGGAGAACACACACAACGCCTCAGATTTTTGTTTACAGCATTTATCTTCCAACTGCTCCTCAGATATGTTTTTTTCTAATACCACTCTCGAGAGGTATCAAGTTCCAGCTCCGGACGAGTTTCTATACGCTTCTGTGATCATATATCATCTCCCCCTCTGTATCATCCGGGTGCCATTTTTCATTTTGAGAGCATTTATCTACTTTGCTTGAGCTTAAACTATTAATCTCAAAAGCTGACCTTTACATCTCCTCGTTGCTTACAGTGTTCCAGAAGGAACCCTTCCAGATATTCTGTTTATCTAATTAAATCTACAAATGTGACAAGAAACTAAAAGCCATCCCAAGTTAAAAAGCTCCTGGCACTTAGTTTAACACCTTTACTGAACAGTTAACAGATGAGATCAAGTGTGTGTTGTTTGTCTTTCAAAACAGGAGGAGGGCCAGAGTGCTTTGTTTGACTTGGCATTTGTTTAACCATATTATTAGGACAATAAACTTCCGAACCGAGTCGGTATGTGCACCACATGTTGGGCCTCTTTTTTTTTTATTTTACCTTTCCCATGAGACAGCTAAAATGTAAGAGGACCTCCACTGATTCCCACGAGAGGTGATGCAGGGGAGGTAAAGGTCTGCAAAGTGTAGGGGAATTTCATGCACATCATCCATCATTTCCAGCAAGCAAAGCATAAATATGTGTGTAAAAAAAACTCTTTGCATTCATGTGTGTCTGCAAGGGCATGTAACGTGCATATAAAGGTATGCATTCCCTCAAATTGTTCTCTCTTTGGGATATCTGACTCTCATATCCTGACACACTTTCCCAGCATCCAGAAGCTGGATCTGTTTCTGCCCCTCGGCGGGCCTATTCCGACACTTCCTCAGCAGAAAAGGTGGGAGCTAGAAGAATGTGTCCTTTCATCAAGACTGGCGCTGCATGAATATTTCAAACAGGCAACATGATTCCTCAGTGCCACCCGACACAAAGGAGGGTGAGCTCAGAGATGGGGCGAGCAGGGGTGAAATCTCAGATTGTAACTTGGCTTCCAGGCAGCACCTGCTTGCGGTGACAGACAGAGAGACAAGGCCCTGAGGCTGGTGCCCTAACAAAGGTTCGGTTAAACTCTATCTGACCATGTCTGCATGTATCAGTGCCAAGCCTTCCATTGGAACTCACTCTCCTTTGGAAAACCATCAGAACAAGCACAGGCATGTGCTTGCTTTGTTGATTGTGTGTGTGTGTGTGTGTGTGTGTGTGTGTGTGTGTGTGTGTGTGTGTGTGTGTGTGTGTGTGTGTGTGTGTGTGTGTGTGTGTGGGGCCTAGCATTGCATTACTATACTTGTGGGGACCTAAATCTGTTTACACAGTCACGTGTGGGGACTCGCCGCCCTTATGGGGACAAATTGGAGGTCCCCATGAGGGAATCATTCATTTTAGGGTGAAGACTTGGTTAGGTTTAGGATTAGGGTTAGGGTAAAGGTTAGGATTAGGGTAAGGGTTAGGGTTAGGCATGTGTTGGTTATGGTTAAGGTTAGGATAAGTCTCCAGGAAATGCATGTAAGTCAATGTAATGTCCCCTGAAGTGATGTATACATGGTGTGTGTGTGTGTGTGTGTGTGTGTGTGTGTGTGTGTGTGTGTGTGTGTGTGTGTGTGTGTGTGTGTGTGTGTGTGTGTGTGATTGAAAGGATGGGTGAGCCTGTGGACATACCACGCATTCCACATAGGCAATAAAGCCAAATTGAAGGTGGGAGATAAAGCCGGGTGTGTTGAGTGATTCCTGGGCAGCTGGGACTGAGAAGTTGGGATAGAGAGGTTTGGGATGTTTAAGAGGTGCTGACACTGCTTGAGGAAAAAAATGGGGGAACGATTAAGCCATAATGAGAACTTTATCCCATTTTGTGGTCAGCACAATGTGTACTAGGTTGTACTCCAATTTAAAGTCAGAAATAGACAATTGAGCCCTCAAACATGCAGGACATTACGCACTCTGAAAACATGTGAATTTACTCTCCCACAGGCAGTTCAATTGGTTGAGGAGAACTTGAGTGGTTTTTCCTCGATGTTGCACTGTGTATCAAACAATCCTGTCGAATGGTACTGATTCCTGTGCTGCATTACTGCCAACATGCTGTCATATTGTTATGGTTCATGTTCATGGTGGCGACCCTGGATGTCACGTTGGTATGATATCTCCACTTTTGTTTGGGTTTAGAAACCCTTCCAATGTGCTGGTTAAGGCATTGGCCAAACACAGGCCACTCTGCAGATCAGAAACAGATAGCAGATACATGGTTTAAAAAAGTGCACATACTTTTCAAACATAAGGGAACAAAATGTTCTTTCCGACATACTGCAAAGAAGAAAAATGTTCTACAACAATTGGGCACAACAGTGGTCTGTGGCCACTTTAAAAGCAATGTCTACTCTGTCATGACCCCTCCCCCAGGTTGGATATGTTTGATGCATGTGTGTTTTGAGCAGTTAAATTCTTCCCATACTGCTTCAATTAAATAATTGTAAAAGGCTTTGGGTTTTTAAAAGGTCAAATCGTCCCCTATTTTATGAGACAACAAGACTTTCTGACCTGCTGATGGTACTAAACGAAAAGTCAAGCTACCTTGAAAAGTCAAGGTAAATAAAATGTATCCTGAGGTACATTTCCATAACTATGAAAGAGGGTGTCTCTAGGATTTATCCTGTGTGACCATGAACTGTTCTACAGTACACATGCAAATCTATCTAGTGTTTATTGAAGAGATATTTCCCTGGATAAATTAAATTAATCATTTTGGCCAATAAAATCTAGACAAAAATGTACATTCTTATCATATTCATCATCCTTAACTCCTCAGATTGATCCAAACCAGAAGGATTTTTTTAAGGATTAGCTGCTCTTTTTCTTACGTTACATAAAAAATGAGGTAGCCATGAAATCATGAAAAGCGATGTTTTTGTTATTGGCTTTAATATTTTCTAATCATACCCTAATATACTCAATATCATGATAAATGGCGACATATTGGCAGTCGAAGTAGAACATGACCTCATTCGTTGTAACAAATATTTAACACCTCTCGTGAACAACTCTCTGCACAGCTTGAGCTCTGGTATGTCGAGTTGTTCTGGACAGCACCTTTATGTGTTTGATACACATCCAGATCTCTCTGTTGGTGAGCGTAGAGCTCGCAGAGGGCACGGCTCATTAAGCAACAACACAGAGGCAATTAAATCCAATTAAAAGGCTGTTAGGAACCCAACAGGCTCCCTGCTGAGAAGGGTCCTGTAACATGATAATGGAGATGAATAGAGAGGTCCAGATCGTGGACCCAATGTGCTCATCACATCACACAGAGAAAAATGTTACAAAATGTTCAAAAGCAGTTTTCTTGACATTAATTAAAAATGATGATTTAGTTTCAGATGTTTTAATTGCTTGACTGTGATCTCATCTACATCACCAACCTGTTTCACCTTTTTGATTTTCTTCCATTAGCTTCCATTAGCTTCCATTAGTTGCCTTTGAATTGACACAGCTGAAAACAGCCTCTGTTGTTCTTTTGATGTACTCTACAGTCCCTCACTCTCACGCACGCTCTGCTCTGTTGTGGCAAAGACATTGAGTTCTTCTGAAGCCCAAAATAAGTCTGCAGCTTTAATAACGGAGCAATTTCCAAAGCTGTGTAATAATAACTCAATGCCCACAGTTGATGGCGGCTGCATCAACTTGAGTCTTCTGACATCTGGATGCTCTTCAGATAGTCTCCCGAACATGGCTCGGTCAATTCAAAATGAGGCTGCCTTTCAAAAGACAACAGAGGGGGCTTTTGTCTCGTAGTTTGACAGACTTCCAGGCAACATGTGGAAGGGGCAGCCATTTTAAGGTATGTCCTGCTGCAATTCCGGGCTCTTTTTACCCCTGGACAGCCTAATGCGAGCCAGATTGTTGGTGCTTTGGAAAATATAAATCTCATGATTACCAACAATTGACCAATTCATTTGAGACCTCCTTTGACACGGCGTATGTGCAGCTGCATTCGGGGTTGTGGTTATTGTGTGTCTGTGTTTTTGAGTGTGTTAGTTTGATCACTCCCACAATAATAAATCAAAAGAGGCTGGTAGCCTTTAGATCATGTTGGGCCCCATGTTTTAGAGAAAGGATTGGCACTCAATATGAGCACTGATTGAGCCACTGAGAGGGTGTTTGGATTAGACTGAGCCTATATATTACACAGATGGGGCTCAGCCAAAGTGTGTATGTATGTGTGTGACAGCCAGCATGTTCTTATAAATGCACTTTTGGAGATACTGCACAGCGTCTTAAAACCCAGCCAAATAGCGAAGAGCAGAAGAACGTGCAAACAGTGGCATTTAAAGCAACAAAGGTCGTGTGATGAACGGTTTAAAAGGCTCAACTGAGATCAGCATCCCTTTGTAGCTGGAAGTTTTTAGCCCAGATAGCTTTGGATAGGCTGCCATAAAATCTGTTTGGAAAGGCAAAAGAAGGCAATAGAGTAACTTTACTGGCTTGAGATCAAGTGCTTGTGTACAAAGGGATTCCTGAAATGCCAAGGTTGATGGAGACTGCCCACGGGCCAGGTAGCTCTCTAAAACATCTTACTTCCTTATCGTGGAGCCGTTCACAGCTGGCATACAGCTGATTCCTTGTCTTACTCCACTGGCACCAGTACTTATGCAGTCTAATAAACAATGTATGAGTGAGGGAGCACAGATAACAGAGACGACACATTATTTCAAGTCACTTATTTTTCTGCTTTTTAAAAAAAAATCTTAAATGCCTTTTATCACCCACTGCGTACAGTTTACAGCGTAGGAACCACAGTGAAGGCAGTAAATAGATGAAGACAGTTTTCTTTACCCTACAACCACTTCACTTTGTGTATGTTTAGTAATTTGGGCATGATGGAGAAGCTTGTTTTCTTAGAATCCCATAAAAATAACTATAAGGTCGTAAAGGTGGTTAGTGGGGATTTGAAGTATTTAATTTTTTTGTATTTACTTTTATTTAACAGTGAACAGAAACAACTTAAAAACTTGAGATACAATTTAAAAAGTAACAGAGCAACTTTAACTAACACAAAAGTTGTGTTTGTATGTGTGAAGGTTTGCGCACACATGTATGATATTTACACAAATGCATATAGAAAATCCGTCTAATATAAAGTGGTAAAATCATGTAGTCAATCTGCTAAACTGCTTGCTGATTTTCTACATATTCCTCCAAACTATTTGTCCGTTCAGTGAGTCATGGTTCTTTGAATTTGAACAAACGTCTCCTGTTTTTAGTAAGACTCTATCTTGTCATAAGCGAACAACTCTCCAGCAGCATCAGACATGTTTCCCACCATTTTAACTCTTAAGAGATCGGAACTGAACGACTGTTGTTCCATTGCCTGTTAGCGTGCGATTCCTTGATCCTTCTGTAACATGAAGCCTGTGTAGCGAGCCGGACCACATGGGGAGTGTGATGTTGTGAGGTGAGGTCTTTTTCGACTGGGAGACAGATATGTAATACATTCCAGACACTCAGGCCGCACACGGCTTTCTCCCCTGCTACCTATAGGCATCAATCCTCTCCCCTTTCGCTAGAACAATAAACCCACTGCCACTAAGGAAGAACTCATTTCAGACCCAGAATCACAACTACCTCTTCTGACGCTTCCTGAGGCCTGTGGAGATTGATGCTAGTGTAGTCTGCAGGCTGGAAGTTGGTCTCTAAACACTAAACACTTTCCCTGACCCATAAACATCAACCCTTGACCCACAATTGAAGACCTTGTACAAAATGTTCACACGTTCGAAAACCCTGAACGTTTTCCTATTGACCTTCAGCTCACCCACGGAGCCAACCAGGACTCTAAATCTCCCACCCATCCCCAAAGAAAGTTGCCAGAGATTCTCCGATACGTAACCTCTTGGATGAGCACCTCATATGAAGATGTTTCTGAGGATTCTCCTGCACGGAGGTCTAAGCTGGTTTAACTGAGTTGCATAACTGGGATGATACTCAGGTTTCCCTATCCAATGAGGCCCAGATGGAAGATGATGGTGTGTTTTCAAAAGCAAAGCCTAATGGGACCTGCGTGCTTCCCCCATCTTCCTCTCCCTGACTTCCTACCCTCTGCCCTCCATCCTTTCCTCATCTCCTCCACACTGCATTAAGGAGCACCAATCAGATTTAAGCCTAAAACAACAAAAGCGGCCTCTGCGAAAGCCTCTTTTTTCACCTTGTCAACACTAAGGGGTGGAATGCAAAGACATTATGCTAAACGCAGAGTGCTGAGAAAATGTTCATAATTAATGTTCATAATTAATGTCTAAACAAATCAGAACTGTTGGTTTTATAATTGTATAAACTTTCTACTCACGATTGAGTGAATATTTCAGCTTTGTTTGATAGCAAAGCACTGATCTTTGTGTGTCATCTTGGTGTTTTTCTAACCCTAACCATGGGCACTACTTTGTTAGGAAAAGTGGTGGGGACAATTTCTCCAGATTTAGTGTGATTTTCAGCATAGCAGAAGACTAAAGAAGTCCCTCCCCTGTGTTAACCCTCAAGCACCTGCATGAAAAACCAACGCACAGACCTCTGAACCACCTATGTGATTTTAAAACAATGAACGCCCAACTATAGGTCTTGCTGTGATGTGATTTGGAGTGAATTTGTACCTTTATGCACACAACAAGCACACCGGAGGACAGAAGTAACAAATAAATGAATGCATAAATACAGGAATATATAACATAACAAACGTACTTTCAATTGCTCTGAAAGTTTCAACAATTGCATGTGTCTTTAACAATATCTTTGAGTTGCTATAATATTTTTTATTTCACTTCCTCTGACCAGTCCCACTTTTATTTGGAAGCTTTGGAGTCAAGTTCTACACAGAGCAAGGAGAACACTTAATTTCAGAGCCTTTAAGAGCCAGATATAAATGTTTATATAAATAATAAATACAAATAAAATAATAAATATGTCACCGATATACGTAGAAGGCGATCCAGTAAAATCATTACATAACATGTCCTGGATGGTTTGGCTCAAAGGTTAAGTGGACGTCTAAGAGTAAGAAGGTGGTTTGATTCCCAGCATGGCAAAGTGAATTTTGGAGAGACATGTTTTAAATGAATGTACGTGTCTGCTTTGCTTTGCTTCTTTAGTTCGCAGTTGAGATATCGTAACAGGTTTTGTGCTTAAAAAGCAAAACAGATTATGATCTTTAAAAAATGTCAGAACTACACTTTGTTATTATTGTGAGTGACTGACCAAAGAGAAGCAGAAACGAATGGGGGTGTCAAGATAATTTTGTGTTTTTTGCATATAAGTGAAAGCAGATCTGTTTGCTCATGCTTCTTCAAACTGCAGCCAAAGAACAACAGATTGACAGCTCTCTCTGTGTGAGAGCCACACTCCCGCTTGGTCTCCATTTAGTAGGAATGCATCAGTGGAAGTGTGTCTACATGTGTGATGTCTTTGTGTGTCTCAGCTTCCCCATAGCGTTCCAATGTTCCCCCCTCTTTCATTCTTCCATTTTTTGTTTTTAATTCCTCACTTACAAGGCATCTGATCCTGCAGAGCTTCAGACACTGAGGGTGAGAGATGATTCCTGTCCAGGATGGAAAGCTTTGAACTGCGTGAGACAGCAAGGCCAAACTGAGCACTGCTGGGTTGAATTATACATCCGTGTTATTTGTCACAATTATTCACTGCAAAGATGAATGTTGTTTATGTCTCGAAATCTTTCAAATCGATTTCAGGGTAAAGACAAGTCTAAGGTAAAAGAAATATCAAGTATTTTCACAGTAATCAAGTCCAAGTTACATCAGAAGTATTGCTTTTTATGGCTGAAGTCGGACTTAAGGTATCACGTCTCAAATTAAAAGCCATGGTTTTGATTCTATTCAGCTTTGTGTACTTTTTAGGCATTTTGACAGTGTATACAAATCATTCAACTGTATACCTGACGTTCATATTTTAAATGAATTTGCTATAAATAGCAGAAACAATGCAAAAAGCTACCGATTTCTTGTAGCCAAAGAATGCTGTCCCACTCCCACACAATGATACATTTAAAAGAATAGTATGTAAGCTGTGGTTTAACCTGTCACATACCTGTCTGACTAAAGGAAAACACACAATGGAAATTCCCAGAAGCTGTTGCAGCTAGTTTATTGCGCAGTGGATCCACTTCCAGGTCACCTTGTTCGCTGATTTAGCTGTTTTACGTTTTTACGGGTTTCTTTATGTTAGTTGTAAGTGTGAGATCATTGCTTTTTGAGTATGTTCTAGAAAATTCGCAGAGGTATCACAATTTTAACTACACAATCTGAGACTTCTCTTGTTGCTATTTTTTAAGCTGTTTTGTAGATCATTACATCAAACTTTGGTGAGAAGTCCGCCTGGTAAGGTCGTATTCCTTCTTCCTCCATTTAGAGATTGCTCTAACATGCTATGCCACCCTAGGTGAGTCCTTGCTCACCGGCCCATTACACACTTAACTACCTTTGAGACTTTGTCCTCTGTTAGTTTCTGAGAACAGCAGACCAAACTCTCTTTGATTGGCCTACTTTTGAGGTGATGCACGGACGATAAATGGAGCAGGCTTTTGTGGTGAACAGGGCTAGCCAAGTGGTGGGGGGCTGCAATGTTGCATACCTCTGTGTATGTAGAAGAAGTAGCCTTTCACCTCTCAAGTTCATGTGCTGCCTTTGTCTTCGCAGGGGAGGACATAAATCACCAGAAGTCCAGCGCAGGAATCAACAGCCACCAAAAGCTCTAAAATGAATACAGCAAGAGGAGGGGTGAGGTGAGTAGAGAGGTATTTCTGCAGAAAGACTGTTTTCAGTTTAAGATCAAGAGATTCATTCTAGGAGTGAGAGCCGATTCACAATCCCTTCTTCCCTCCCGATATGTATGTGAGTGAGGAGGCAGGATTTATGTTGAATCTACAACATGTTCAACTTTACGGAGCCAGCTCAAGACAAAGATGAAGCACGAGAGAGGAGAACAAAATGACTGAGAACTCAGAAAGCAGTCGACAGGAAAAAGAATGTTTGAAAGTTTTCAAAGACAAGCCTCCGGCATCATCTGCTGTTGAGTCACACAAAAGTGCAGAGTTAAAGGGTTCTCTTATGGTCTTGGCCTTTAACCTTTTCACCAGAGTGTCAAAAACAACTGACATGCACTTATGTTAATTGTCAGCAGAAGACAGCTTTCTTTTTTAACCCGCAGAGACTGACTAATGTTAGCAGATATTGCCCTAGGGCTTTAGAAGTTAGAACAAATATTCTCTAAACAAAAGGCTCTTTGCTACAGTTTCACACCACATCATGTTTTTAAATGTTGCACAATGCCTCCTAAAGATGATTCCATTTGTCTGATGTATCAATCTGTCACTCACAAGTTAAATTAAACAAAATCAGGTGAGGGACAAACTAATAACACTAACAATTCATTAAATAGAGAGGCGAAGTCCCGCCCATCTACTTCCGACCCATGGGACCGTATTTCGTAAAAATTATGTATTGAAGTCAATGGAGAGAGAAAACGTATCTTTCGATCCCGTTTGAATTGTGCCATGAATTACACATATGTTTGTCAATCTTAAAAAATAATTTTCATGTCAAAAAAGTCACAGTTTGTCGTAAAACTGTTGAAATATAAGACTATGAAAAATACGCAACTAGAAAGACTACAAATCCCAGAGTCGCGTAAGTGAGTATGTTAGTTAGCATTACAGCCTTCTCATTTTTATTAGCCTTAACATGGAGTAACATCAAGTAACCAAAAATGTTAAACAGTAAGAGTAGTAGTCATATTTCGTGAACCCTTTGAAGAGTACTGTCACACCGGTGTGATCATTCTATAATACACCGTTTAAGCCCGGATGCCCCCGGGGGAGACATGCTAACGCTAACGCTACATTAGCATCGGCGATCTTTTCTACTTCATCTTTTCTACTATCTGCACAAATGGTTAACATTGAACATTAAAAAGATCAGGCAGAATTCAAGGACAATCGAAGGCAGGCAGCTTTGCATGACATTCTTCTGGACGTGTTTCATTGTGGTGATAGTGAGGGTAGTCAATCCCTTGTGTGGCAAGACAGTAGTGACGGCCATCTTGGTGACGTGTGTTGTTGTGCGAGAGAGATCAGAGATGTAGTTCATTGAGCGGTTTCACACACAAAAAGTCTTACTTCAAAGTTTCACAGCAAAAGATTTTTTTTTTTTACTTACCTTAAATTATCTTTTAATTTGACAAACATCATATGTGTAATTCGTGGCACAATTCAAACGGGATCAAAAGATAACTTTTCTCTCGCCATTGACTTCAATACATGATTTTTCCGAAATAAGGTCCCATGGAGGTCCACCGGAAAGCGAGGGACTTTGCTTCTGGGCGCTACGAATCAAAAAGATTGAATGCAAATCTTAATGAAAAAAGGAAAAACAACAGATCTTGGTTCAATGGTTTAAACACTTTCATCCCTCATATACTTGGACAGCCTGTGCCAGGTGTATGTAGTTTATGTAATATTCCAAACCCCAAAAAAATACTAAGTGACCTATGCTGGATTTTACATACAATATAGTGGAGCCATTTAATACTGTCAGTGTGATTCATTAAGCATAATGTTTACCTACTGCTGGATAAAGAGGAAAGGTCAGTGGATTAAAAAAGTCAGGATTCCTCTTCGTGGGAGCACAAATATCAAAACACAAATTTATAGCAGTTTGTTAAGTAATCTTATTCGGTTTTAACCAGCTTGGTTAAAAACTTGTGCAATCCTTGTGTAACTTTCAGCTATTTTTGTAACAACCACTTAGGGGCGACAAAGGGGAGATAAATAATATTTTGTTTACATTTGTTCTGTTTATTTACCACTACAATATTGATCTGTGTTCAGATTTAGATATGTGTCTTTTAGGTGATATGTGTAGGATGTATCATAGAAAGGTTGTCATGTCATGTCACTCCCTGTCAACATAAAAGCATGTAATCGCTCATCTTCAACCACAGCCGTCACTCTCAGAGCTGTGGCTTAGAAGTGATAATTGTTACCACCCATTACACACACACATGCACACATACGGAAACATACACTCCAACCTACAGCAACATGCCCCAACAGGTGTGGATCGTGTACACCGGGAGATATTACAAGCTGCGGCTGTAGCATTACATAAGAGTTTTCAGATGGGGCTAAAGCATTCTTACAAGCTGATTCACACGTGTAAAAACATTATAAAACATAGGAATGAGCAGTCTGCAAAGGACAACTTGTACAAGGGAGGGCATCAGGAGCCCCTAAATCAATTTCAGACGTGAGCAGGGGCGGGACAGGTGTGAGCAGCGTCCCAGGTGCACTTCCACGGGCCATGCAGCACCAGTAATCAGCAGTCAAGGCTGGTAATGACAGGGTGCTGTTGTCAGAGAGCTGTGCACACACACAGAAGCACAAACAGTTATAACTCAGAGGAACACTTGCACGCACACAGTCAAACTTACAACAGGCATCTTTCTTTCTCAACATTTCTCACCATTCTCCCTTTGTGTGCCTCTCCCTCGTCGACCACTCAGACATTTTCACACCTCGACTCGGATCTTTCACCTACTATCTCACAGGTCAACACATAAGCAACAAAACTCAAACAGCAGCTGTGCAGTTATATAAGCAGCTCCCAACCTGTCTGCAAAGCTGTCGACCTTCAGCCAAATGGGGTCAGATCATAAGTCCCCCAACACCTCATAACAAAGAGGAGAATGCAGACCATATTGTTTCTGAGAATGGAAAATGACCAAAGTCCCCTATTATTTAAGCGTAGGTTTTTAAAGGTTTTCTAAAGTTGAACTTATTTTTGAATCACGTTTTGTGTGAGGAAATATAAACTTTGATGTACTGTGTCAATTTTGCATATTTTGAAGTAGTTAGAATAAGAAGTATCTCGACTCCTTACATCACATTGACATTTTTAATATTCCAAATCCCGTCTTTGAATGATCTCAACACTCACGTTGATACATATTTATCATGTTTTTAAGACAATACAGTTGTTGATTCCACATTTCAGTTTTTGGCGACCTTTAACAAATATCAATTCCGAAAAGCCCTCCACTTTAAATGTGTTGATGTCCAACACTCAAAGAGAAACACTTAAACTGAAGTTTTCTTTTCCAAAACCATTTAGAAAAATGCAAATATATACCCAAATAAAATCTGTTTCACATTTGTATTAGATTTTATTTTGGGCCAAAACTATGAGAGGAGTGTTTATTTGCCTTCTGTCAGGAAAGATTGATGTAAGAGATTTTTAAAAGCAGAAATTAATCAAGAGCTGCCTAAAGTCCACACTAGGCCTGTTGACAGATGAAATAAATCTTTGCCACCTGTGTGCTTTTATCCTGAGCTCCTTAATCTGAGTGGAGAAAGCCCCCCTGTGTCATAGACTACAGGTATGTTGGGACATGCAGCCCCTGCTTTCCATTCCATTACACTACATTGCATTTAGCTGACGCTTTTATCCAAAGCGACGTACAATAAGTGCGTTCGACCAACAAGATACAAACTTGAAGAAAATAGAATCATATAAGTATCAGGTTTCATAAAGCTAAAACATTTCAAGTGAAACTCAACTGGCTTTAGATAAGCCAGTCCTTTATTAGTATATAAGTGCTCTGTTAGCAGTTCTTTGTTAGTAATTCTATCGCTCGAAGTGGAGTCGAAAGAGATGAGTTTTCCCTCGGTGATGGCACATCGTGTCTTCAGTTAGGAAATAGCAGCCCATACTTAGCACCAGGAACAAATATTTCTAATGCTGCATTTTCCCCCCCCAATTTTTTTTTCTTTTATCCAAATTTCCCTCATGCCGATGTCAGAAGTGCAGTGAAGCTTACGGCGAGCAGATCCGGCTTCTGGTCTAGCCAGGATGTCATTATGAGATACCAGCGTCACCGCGTGCTATTTTTAACTCTGTCCTTTCCCAATTAGACCACAGTCACAGCCAGCGAGTCGGCCTCAATGTGTCTGTTTGTGTTCGTCTGTGTGACCCTAAAGTCTAGTACGTACCGGGGGGGGAAACATCTAGCAGCTTGTGTCGGACACATATCATAAATGTCTCCTGATTACAGGCGCTGTCAGAGCTTATTCAACAGTGCTGCACTGGAAAGCTCATGTCCCTGAGATGCTGTGAGTTCATGGAGCTCTCAATATGGAGGTACAACCACAGTGACCGCCCTCTGTGAGCCTGCTGACTGTAAACACACACCATGCCTAATCTTCTGGGCCTCCATAAGCTGGAGAGCAAACAGGACCCCTGACATAGGAGCTGTGTTGAGGAAATAATGATTTGACATATGAGCAGATATATCAAATGTGATTCAAAGTTTCCACCTAAAGTAATCGTCCAATATAGACAGCATTAGGAGAGATTGGTGCCAGCCTGCCCTCCAGCCAAACTTTCCCCCTCTGTTAGGCGTTACAGGTCACTGTACGCCAAAACAACAAGAGACAAGGAAAGTTCCTTCTCACAGGCCTTTACTCTGATGTACACAATTGGCAAAAGCACTGTCAATACCACTGCCACACCAAAACATACATTGCTCCTAGAGAGTACAACTTTAACAGTTGTCTTTAATGTACATATTATCAGTCTGTCAATATAAATCCTACACACTGTATTGTATATAAAGTATGATATCTATAAATGTTCTGTCCATAATCATCCTGTCTGGATATCAATTCAAAATGTATTTATTTTTAATTCTATGTAATATTTTTCCAACAAACTGAACACATGACTCATAGATGTTTTATTTGAATGTTTTTGTTGGTGATTCTCATATAATATGTATTTTTATATATTTATATTCACATTCTTGTGTACATTATAGTCTTTTCAATTCTTCTCATCTTTCAAAGTTCTTTATTTTTCATACGAACATAGCTACAGAGTAGTTATGTCGGTGAAAATCTTAGTTCATAGGTTTCTGCAACAGTTAAACACAATAATACAGAAAAACAGAAAAATATAGTGCAAGTAAATATTCCAGCTTTGCTGTCTTTGTTTGTCCTATTTCACTGTTTTGAGAGAAAAGTTAAAATTCCTATAAAAAAGGTGATTCTGGTTCGGTTTCTTAAAACTGGTAAACAATTCATAAAATCATCAATCAACATGTATATGTTGCTTTAAGTATCCCAAGGATGAGTAGGAAGGGTAATAACCATTGAGACTTGAAAACACAGACAACTAAACACATAACTCACTCAGAAAGTGAAGCAGGGAATGTGTAATGTAGCCTATATATATCTGCCCACAGGCTGCCTGACTCACTTCCCTCCCTGCTGACAGGCCCTCAGCAGCCCTAAGGGCCACAGCTAACACAGGTGTCAGTTTGGCATCTTTAATCTTACATAACCTCCTGAACCTCTACAGCCACCTCCGCTGCAGAGCCCCGTGCAGAGAGCAAGCTTTTGTCTCTGAACGAAGCCAAACTCCACATCTGTCAGAAACACTCATTTGTTTTGAATTCCACTTTTTATCCTTTTACATCGATACCCAGCACGACCCGGGCAGGCTTAAAGACCTACAGCGCAGAGAAGAAAAAGTCAGTTGCCAAGCAATTGTGTTTGTATATAGAGACTGTGGGTTCCGCTGAAAGGAAGCTATGGGTGGCAGGAGGAGGAGGAGAGAGGTGAGAGGATGTGGGGAGGACAGTGGTGGTTTGGCACTAGCCACTGTGGGTGAGCGTCAGAACATCATGCTATATAGTCCTGCATTGAAAGATTTGTATTGAGTGAGAGTAAAAGAGGCAGAGAGAGATCATTATGGCTCCTGGAATAGCATAATTAGAGAGAGGCCTTGCTGTCTCAGTGTCTGTGAGTGTGTCTACGTGTGTGTGTGTGTGTGTGTGTGTGTGTGTGTGTGTGTGTGTGTGTGTGTGTGTGGTTTTTCTCTTCCTCTGGGAAATAAAACTTTTCCATCCCAGGTGCATTTATGGAACTCTGGTTCAACAATATTTACATATCAAGCAGAGACTAACATTTGCATTGATTTGGAGTCGTGTTTCTGGCCACATGGTTGAATTTAAGTCCATTATTCCCTCTCTTTTTAGACTCCCTGAAGGAAATACCCAGTTCTTCACGTGATAAATGCTCAGGTATGTTCACCAGCTAGTCGCTAACTTGGTCTTTATGCTCCTTTGAGCTGAGCAGGTCGCATTCATCAGGGTTTTTGAGAGCCTTATTCAAAAACAACACCATGGGAGTGGTGAGAGTGAACCAAGACAGTTAAATTACTGGGCAGATAACCAAGACACCGACATGAAAAATGCTATAAACGTCTGTAAAGCTGAGGTATAGCCGGAGTCAGGCACTAATTATCTGTGCATTCCTGACTTGTAGTGTATTCTATTTGTCTCCTTCCCACAAAAAACTAAGAGACAGAAATATAGCCAACCTATGATTTGTTTTTCAATTTGGGTTAATTTACCTTTCAAGTTTGTTTTGTTAAACTCAAATGAGTGGAGACATCCTCTTGAGTTTATACAATCTAACTTGATATACAAATGACTAATTTTAGTCTGTGATATTACTGTTTCTGTCTGTAAACGCCGGAAACATTTGAGAAACTACGCCTAAACAAAAATTCAACAGGCCTTGATTGAAATTAGTCCAACACCAGATTGATGAAGAAGCCTAATCATCACATCTCATCAGGAAAATGTGCATCTGATAACTGTTAGACACACATCAAGACTGCATTCAGGAAATAGGAAGTGATCGTTTAGTGCAGCTGTGAACGAAAGCGTAACCAGGCTGCTTGCAAATGTATCGCTCCACCATTTCCGTTAACAAAGAGCAGATTAAATGCTTACAACTGCACATACACGCTTAAACACACACTGTGAGCTAATTGCACACGTATGCATGTGTGTGTTCACACCACCATTCTCCTCCGTCAGCTTGACTTGATTAGCTGGTGCGGTGTGTGCAGCCGCTCTGCTCATGAAAGACAAGGAGCCTGATCTGTCACTG
Organism: Notothenia rossii; assembly: GCF_949606895.1. Classification (NCBI taxonomy): domain Eukaryota; kingdom Metazoa; phylum Chordata; class Actinopteri; order Perciformes; family Nototheniidae; genus Notothenia; species Notothenia rossii. The sequence continues at coordinate 11,688,718 of NC_136903.1, read as the reverse complement.
CTGCACGGGCATTACATGCACACCAGTTTACACAACAATGGAGCACCAACGTTGGTCTTCATTAGAGGGATTATAGTCCTAATCTAAACCACTACTCAAGTCTCTCATCCCAAACCCTAAACAGCCTCTCTAGGGGGGTCCTTACCTCCTACACCAACCATAACATCTCAGACTTCAAACACTCCATCTGTAACCCCAACCTCTGGGTGCTATCCACTCTCTCATCGACCCCTATCTCAGAGCGAGGGCTTGCAAAGGGTGATGGACCCCATGTGATGGCGCAGCTGTGGAATGATTTATTGCTGGGTTAATTGTCGGGTGAACGGGAATTGCGCCCATAGGCTGTTAGCTGTGGTTTGATTACGGGTTCACCTGCTATCAGATGGAAGCTCATTAGCCTACGACTGAGGGCCAAGGAGGGAAAGGTTAGAGTCTGGGGAAGAGAGGCTTTGCTATTGCTGTAATTAAGGATCATTCGTTTTGGACTTCCTGTTTTGACCAGCTGCGTGGTGTCTGTCCATCATAAAGCTGCAATGATCAACAGGCCTTGAACAGCCTTCTGATGACTGTGACCCTCAAGCTTATTTTTCTGTCTCTCATGTGGCTAAAAGAAAAAAAACGTTTTGCTTATTTACCGTTCTTGCTATTTGAACATGCGAATAGTTTTGGTTTTATGCTCTGAAGGTGCTTGAGGTTTGGAGATTTTTGTTTTTACTGCTGCAAACACCAGAAGAATGAGGTGGTTGGAATTGTATGTGTGGCACCAAACTTAACTACAAATACAACTCAAGAGGCTATGTCAAGAGCCAACCAATTCAACAATTAGTAAGGAAAATAATTGTGCATTTAATTACTACAGCACTTTGAACTACAGTGGCTCACCCAGACAGATCAAAACTAAAAACAAACCACATCAAAACAATGAAATGATCAGTTAACCACTGGAAAGCTGATTAAATAATGTGGGTTTTCAAAAGTGATTTAAAGGTTAAACCAAGTCCAAAAAGATAGTGGCGTGGTGCACCATTACATCTCGGGACACTCAAGAAACAAACTGTGGTGACCTTTGCAGGAAATGTTGAAATTGTTCAAATAACCAACTACAGGCACTCATATTGCAGTATTATTGAGTATTTGAGAGGCTTTTATTGGTCATGTGTCTTGGATGCTTCTTTATTAAGATATAATGAAAGAAACATTATTCAAAAAACGTCCATGAAAATACGTTTTTCATTTGAGTTCATGTATTGAGCTTCTTTTTTTTTAATTGTGTGTTTCTGGTTATCTTCTGGTTTGTGAGTTTTTAAGTACTCTCTGAATGATATTAAGAATCTCTCATCTGTATCCCCATTCATCCTATCAACAAACATAACTAGTGTAAATAGAACCGACTCATACAAACAAAAAAAGGCAGTAAGCAGTAACGTCCATCCCGCAAGTAAATCAGCACCAAACTATCCACATGGCAACACCATCTAAAGCTGAAGAAACCCTTTTATAAAGAGATAGTAAGAGAGAATGTATCAGCCTTACTTGAGACGGGTAGAGAAAGTGACAGACCGGATAGGCTGAGTAGAATAAGAGTTTGCATAATCGGCCCGGGACATAAACCTAATGGACTGCAATCTTCTGTTTCCTGACATTAAGTACAATCAGCAGTCAACCAGCACTGCACTTCATGACCTTTATAAAAGCACATTTCAGTACAGAACTTATAATGCATTTTCTATTTCTAATCTGTAACCAATCCTGAAATTGATCTACGCTGAATTGCCAGATTCAGGGTTATTGAAAAAGCAAATAAAGTATCTGCACTTCCTCTTGCTCATTAGCCCAAAATGCACTGAAGAAGTAATTAACGTCAACTCTGATTTATTTTGAAAACTTAAACCAGACTATGGAATCCAAGAGGGTGAGATGGAGACGGAGGTGAGCGTGCAAAGGATGGAAAATCAGCTGCAACACTTTAATGTGTAATTGGAATGGTTTTGGCGTGGCCCTCATAACTCCACCCTGGAATCTATACATTTGTATTATTTCCCATAATGTGGGTACTGGCAGAAGCACACAGAAAAGGTATCCTTGTGAAACCATGCGATCTGTGAAGTAATCACCCAAATACGTCCTTGTTAGCCTGGAATCCAGTTGACACTCACTGGGCATTTATCCAAGCTAAAAATATGTCTCCTTTTCTTTTATCTTTCTTCCCTTTCTTTCTGCATGTGCAAGCTTTACTGGGTGCTGCTGGTCCGTGGCCTAACTGAGGCCTAAAGCCCCCATCCTGTAAAGTAGTGGGATGCCAAACATCCTCTGATTTACAGCTTGAAGCACACGCTATGCCTTAGCTCCTATGGGCTATTAAAAGGCAAATGAGAGTGTGATGTCCAGATCCCTCTTGCTATATTAACCTACATTCCTTCCAATGGAGTAGAGAGGCTGGAGGAACTGACTTTAACCACATGATGGAAACAAGCAAAGCTTCCAGGCCCCAACAGAGCGCTCACGTGAAGGAGGGTTGGAATAGCAATATGATCAAATCAGCTGCTTACTTGCTCTTGCATACTGCATACAGAGCAGTCAATAACATTCCTTTTCTGCATCACAACACTGACTCCACAGCCTTGTCTGGCCTAAAATCATATTCAATATTTCCTCAGGTGTTTAAGGCAGGAACACCTGGAGACCTAAGTGATAAGAGGTCAAAAAGAAAAGTGCCAGTGGGATACATGTTCGGGACTTAATACGAACAAAACTAAAAGGATACAGTTATGCTAGCTGTTGTGCGAGGCTACTCCTAGCTTTGAGCTACATGCTAATATGCTACATAATGCTAACCCACGGATGTTTAGAAGCCATAATGTTCACTATTTTAGTACGTGTGTTAAATTGCTAACATTTGGTATTCAGCATTGCACAACGTTTAAGGCGATGGGTATAATACGTTGTAGGCTATAGGTAGCCTATACTTCAAAAAACAAATAATTGGTCAAAATGATACGTATGTGCAGTTTGTAAAGCCCCTGATTTAACACATTTGCGACATACAGCAATATACAGTATAATTGACTTGAGTTGAACGGATGATAGTTAACAGATCAGAGGAAAGTCAGTGGATCACTAAAGTCCTCTTGTGACTACGGATGTTTGTAAAAAAACTGAAATGCTTCTCTGTTGTTGAGATGTTCGCTTCAAGGAGCCACATTGCTTGCATGGCTCAAAATCAGGAACATTGGGGGAAAACAATAGAAATCTTAAATAAGGGGGAAATGAAGGGACATTTCTATCCGATCCTTGTAATCCTTTGATGCACAGCACATCGGGCCTCTGTTGAAGATGCCGCTAGGACCCTCAGCTGCCTTAACCCCACCCATTCCTCTCAGGATTAGCTTTGCTATGATTTAGCGTTCTTTCTCACTGGCCTCTGGAATGCGACGGATGACGGATCTATTTTCCTACATTGTTTCACCTGCTCTAAATGGAACCACATGCTGCACAGGACCGCCTCCCCTTTGTCTGTAATTGGAAGCACATGCACAGTGAAGCCAAGACTAAAGCGGGGCCGCCACAACCGACAGGCCCACTCCCTCCACCTCCACCTCTTACCCCCCTCCTCCCGGGTCTAGGGTGCCACATTTTGGTCCGGGCCAAGGCCACAGTGCAGACCCTGGAAGAATGTATTGAACTAACTGACCTGGCATCTCACGTCAAGTTCAGTTCAATGGGACGACTGTATCATATGTCCTGCGAGTCTTTCAAGCCCTTGGAGATTATTATGAGTGACAGTTGAGAGTCTGCTGAGGAAGGAGGCCTTGACATGGAGTCTGAGATGCTTTGAGAACGAAAGCAGATCTGTAGTGTTCATTCGCCACGGTCTGTGATGTCTGGACGGGACAGGCCATGCATTCAGGGCAGCAGTATCACCAACTCTTACATCACTGCAAGATTGCCTAAGGGAAGAATGCATGATATTTATTAACCTCATCAGTCACGTTAATTTAACATGTCTGTCAATGATGTATGGGAGGAATTATTAAGATATCCAGAGGGAGACAAACATAACTCTTTATATTCAATGAAACCCAAGACTTGTTGAAAGGGATTTTATAATATTATATTATATATTTTCTGTATATTTTATATTCCAACATGAAGGACTCAATGCTTTTCTGCACATTTGTTTACCTGTCATGTCAAAATTGAAATTCCATGTGCTTAAAAACATATTATTATTGAGTATAAATGACCTTGGCTGTTTTGAGCATTACTGTGCACTGTGATGTATGAAAGTTAAACTTATTTTCCTTTGCTATTTCTAGATTATGGATTTTTTTAATGAGGCAGATGAACAAAATGTTATATTAATTATTTGTGGAAAAAAACATATTAAGCACAAATCATTATTCACATTAATTGTATATGTCATAAATCATGTCTTGATGAGAATTGAAATATAGTGAAGGAAAATATTCGTATTAAAACAAAACACAAGGCTACTCAATCTAGATAGTAATCTCCGTCATGTTCTTAAACCCAGTAGAATTCCAATAAATAATACTTTCTGGTATATTAATAGATACATGTTAGCTACAGCCCTGCAGGTAGAATAATATTATGGTGAGTTTAATCATCAGCGAGGATGAGTTTTTTCTGTGTCCTATTCTTTGTGAGCCAAATTTGGAACATTAGATGAGAACAAAAGGCATGCAGTCAGGGGTTAGTATTTCTGTAAATACCGTTTGTCTCAGTACAAAGGCCAGATAAGTCATTACCGGGAATAGTGGGCAAGTAAAACAACCTTTTTTTCAGGTTTTAGCCTCATTATTGTCGAAACCATAAAGTAGTGTTAGTGATTGAGCCTGACATCAGCTGTAAACTCATCAGGGTAAAAAACTCAAGTGGGCCTCTAAGTGGCCTGATTGGCATGGAATGCATGGCAATGTTTTTTCCACCAAAACAGTGATTAGCACCCTGTTATAGTTATTGGGCCAGATTAGTGACTCCGGCGCCAATGATTAGTGCAACCCAATTGGTTCAAAAGTCATTTGGTAAAGATTGTAAAACCTGCTGGTGTTACTTTAACCATTGTATCACTCGATGTGTGTGTGTGTGTGTGTGTATATACCTTAAAGCAGCTGTCGAGGCCATGTGTGCAGGTCCAGGAGAAGGACATGCTTCTCACTTTTCATGGATAACAGAGGGAATGTAGATATCAACCAAACATGTTTGGGTGTCCTGAATCTTTCTCTCAGGCTGCAGAGTTAATGCTTGTGTTGTGCTGCAGTGACACCTACTGGTGAGTGTGAGTCACAGCTACAGGTTTATGAGAGGAGCTACGTTTCTGCACAAACCATGGCACAAACTGGATATTCTACGGTGGCTGAGAAGTGCAAACGAGAATTACACAAGCTTGAGACAAATTTACATTTTAATAAACAAAATCATATTAGCTAAACACTTTTACCAAAGAAAAACAATTTAACATTTTATAAAACAAAATGACATTTTATAAAACAAAATGACATTTTATAAAAACAAAATTACATTTTATAAGACAAAATTACATTTGCGAAACACTTTTACGAGAAATGAGACAAATGTACAAGTCCCGAAACACTTTAATACGGAGCCCTGGAGGGTTCATAGAGAGTAAAATAAATAAAACGTGGCCGCGTTTTACTTTCTCGTTCGCACGAGTTAATAAAGCGTCCGCCCGAATGAATAAAGCGTGGCCTCGTTTTATTTAAATTGATTAGTTTTATGAAGAATATGTGTGTGTGTGTGTGTGTGTGTGTGTGTGTGTGTGTGTGTGTGTGTGTGTGTGTGTGTGTGTGTGTGTGTGTGTGTGTGTGTGTGTGTGTGTGTGTGTGTGTGTGTGTGTGTGTGTGTGGGCATTTGTTTATGATAGGGTCGTTCGTTCCGGTGCACTCCGGCAGGACTATAGCACTACATTGAGATTAAGATTAAACACATTTCTTTCACTTGGGAATACATATAACTATGGAGAACCAGATTTGTTTAAATTACTGTTCGTGGTAATTTGAAAACAAATGCCGGTAGTGTCGGACACACACAAACACACCGAACACGCACACACAGAGCGAAGCTGAGCACAAACACGCACACACACACGCACACGCACACGCACGCACACACACACGCACGCACACACACACACACACACACACACACACACACACATCATGCGCCCCGGTGACAGGACATCTCCTTCATAAAACGAGGGGGAATACTCTGGTAGTTCGATGTGTGTAGAGGTGTGTGTGGTTAAACGTAGCAGCCTCGATCTCTATTCAGCGGTTCTAATGAAGGGAAACACAGTGAAGTAAACAGTAAAAGGCACAGCTCTTTGCAGCTGTTGCTGCTCTTCTCAGATTCTGCTGAGTTACACGTTACTGCCTCCAGAGCCCTGTACAACGAAGCCAGTTCAACAGACCCTGGATATGTTTGATTTACCCGGCTTAACTAACCCTAACAAACCCGATGTCGCTCAGCGGTCCTACAAAGCTGGTTATCAACTCAGTAAACCAACCAGGGTTTCTCTGTCCGGCTGAGAGTGCGTTCACGTGAAAGGGACGGGGTTAGCAACATTTGACCAATCACAAACATGGAGACGCGTGCTGACAACGCAGCGTCATACTTCATGAATGAATAGTGTAAATAGCAAATCCTGTTTCGTAGTACAGGCCACGTATCGCTTTTAACGAGTAAATAAAGCGTGGCCTCGTTGTATTTCAAGCGTGGCTACGCTTTACATCTCGTGCGCACAAGTTAATAAAGCGTGGCCACGTTTTATTCATTTTTCTCTCTATGAACCCTCCAGGGCTCCGTAATTTTAAAATTTCCCGAAACACTTGAACATTTCCCGAAACAAACTAGAGAATCAAACCGGAAAGTGAATGCCCATCGATTCATACCAGAAGTGACGTGCAAGTAATTGAGACAATTGTTTTGGCTGATAGACCGCCGTTACCTATGGACGGCACGAGTGTGTTTATGGTCGTTAAACATGTTTTGTCCGTTCTGTGGAAACCACCTGGGCCAAGTGACATGGTTTTGCTCATCATGATATACTTTCTCGTGCGTTACCGGTTCGCCAAGTAGGAAGTGGAGCTGTGCCTTTGCACCACCTTCGCTGTGTTTACCTTCATTAGAACAGCTAAAGAGCGACTGCAGTCTGCTTCGTTTTAACCACACACACCTCTACACACACCTCCCTGCTGAAAAAAACAGCATAGACCAGCATAGTGTTGACCAGCATAGACCAGCATATGTTGTATTTTAGTGCTGGTCTATGCTGGTATGCTGGTCTATGCTGGTGATAGATGGATGACCAGCATTCTATCACCAGTTTATGGAAGTTAAGCAATCTTAACAATAGAAATAGGTAGAATAAAGGAAGTAAAGTCAAAATAACGATAAAATGATGACCAATTATAACATTTAAAACAACGATATAGCACCTTTTAGAGCTCCTCTAATACACTTCAAAGGGTTTGACAAGTAATTGATAAAAATGTGAAAATAAAATTATAAAAAGATTAAAACAATAAAAAAAGTCATTCAAAAATACAATGAAATGGAAAATAAAGATGATAGAGTTATATAACCAGACCGCAATGATGTATTTCATTTAAAATCAGATTACGTTCAGACCCTCACAGATCCTCTGTCAGAAAGCAGCACGGCCAAAACACTTCTCGGATCACTTAGGTTCTGGTTCCGGTTCTGGGATGTAGAACTGGAACGTGACGCAAACAGGGACCCCGGTGAGGGCGGTGCTTAGAGGGATCTTTAGGGTGGGGACTGCTGTGGAGAAAGGGTGAGGAAACTCTGGAGGGGGGAGGGGGAGGCGTCTACATGTTGAAGGATGTTCAGGAGGTCAGCGCTCGAGAAACGTCCACAAACAGAGCTATGTTTGCTGGATCTTCAGGGAGGAGAGGAAGGGGGTCTGTGGAGCTCTGAGGGTCCTCTGAGAGGAGGGAAGGAGATGAGGAGGGGAGGGGGTGAGTAAGGGAGTGAGGAAGGAGGTTCAGTCTCCTGGATCACGTTAGGTAGGGCTGTGTCTGTGATGGGGTCCTGTGGGGGGGATCCTGGGAAGGGGACACAGCAGGGGACGTCTCTTCGGAGGAACTTACCTCGATGGACTCTGAGGTTTCTTCTTCTCCATTGAGACACATCTGGTGGAGGGTAAAAAGAAAATATTTAAAAGAAGGTTTTAACCACAAATCATCATTTTGGTGTTAATTAAAGAGGACGTATATAGTTTACAGGGTCATATTTAGTGTGAATGCACAGGATAAGGATTTTTTTCTATATAAAAGCCCCCCCCCCACACACACACAAAATACTACTAGTACTTACAGTAAAAAACGACTTACTGTACAATACATTCAACTATTAAATCAATCAGCTATATCAGGACATTGAGGCTATACATTTACAGTGGAGGAAACAAGTATTTAACCCCCTTCAGATTTTGTAAGTTTACCAAATTATTTTACAACTAAAGGCTCTTTTCAAATGAAGAGGAGGTTGTAACCGAGGCTCTGTGTAGGTCAGAGTCTGAGCGCTGCTCCTCCTCCTGGAATGAATCAGAGTTTGATAAGCCCTCCCTCTTCTTCCTGCTCTCAGACACAGCCAGCTCCACTCTGTATTTCCTGGTTCCTCCCCTTCAGATCAACACTGAGGAGGATGGGTGTAACCAACATGTGGGTAAAGTACAAGAGCTGATAGGCCACATTCACTGCACACACACATGCTGTTCAGATCACAGCTCACATCGTTTCAGCTTTCAGGAAGTGAAACTCACTCACTCGCTGCTACTGAGAGGTGAAATGGCGCAGAAAGGAGTTCAGCTGGGCCGGGAAACCTTCTCTTGTTCGATCTGTCTGGATCTACTGAAGGATCCGGTGACCACTTCCTGTGGACACAGCTACTGCATGAAGTGTATTAAAGGTTTCTGGGATGGAGAGGATGAGAAGAAGATCCACAGCTGCCCTCAGTGTAGGCAGAGCTTCACACCGAGGCCTGTCCTGCTGAAAAACACCATGTTAGCAGCTTTAGTGGAGGAGCTGAAGAAGACTAGACCCCCACCTGCTCCTGCTGATCACTGCTATGCTGGAGCTGGAGATGTGGCCTGCGATGTCTGCACTGGGAGGAAACTGAGAGCCAGTAAGTCCTGTCCTCAATGTCTGGCCTCTTACTGTGACCAACATCTCCAGCCTCATTATGAATTGCCTGTCTTTAAAAAACACAAGCTGGTGGAGCCCTCCAAGAAGCTTCAGGAGAAAATCTGCTCTCGTCACGATGAGGTGATGAAGCTGTTCTGCCGCACTGATCAGCAGTGTATCTGTTATCTCTGCTCTGTGGACGAACACAAAGGCCACGACACGGTGTCAGCTGCAGCAGAGAGGACTGAGAGGCAGAGAGAGCTGGAGGGGAGTCGACAAAACATCCAGCAGAGAATCCAGGACGGAGAGAAGGAGGTGAAGCTGCTTCAGCAGGAGGTGGAGGCCGTCAATGGCTCTGCTGATAAAGTAGTGGAGGACAGTGAGAAGATGTTCACTGAGCTGATCCGTCTCATGGAGAAAAGAAGCTCTGATGTGAAGCAGCAGCTCAGATCCCAGCAGAAGAGAGAAGTGAGTCGAGTCAGAGAGCTCCAGGAGAAGCTGGAGCAGGAGATCTCTGAGCTGAAGAGGAGAGACGCTGAGCTGAAGCTGCTGTCTCACACAGAAGATCACAACCAGTTTCTGCTCAGCTACCCCTCCTCACTGCCAGCCCTCAGTGAAGCTACACACTCCTCCAGCATCAACATCCGTCCTCTGAGCTACTTTGAGGACGTGACGGTGGCCCTCTCAGCAGTCAGAGACAAACTACAGGACGCCCTGAGAGAGGAATGGACAAACGTCTCACCGACTGAAGTGGATGTTTTACCGTCAGCAGTAGAGCCCACCACCAGAGCTGGGTTCTTAAAATATTCACAGGGAATCACACACTGGATCCAAACACAGCAAACACATGGCTGGTATTATCTGAGGGGAGCAGAAAACAAAACAACAACAGTCTTATTCTAGTCACCCAGACAGATTCACTGGATGTTATCGTCAGGTCCTGAGTAGAGAGAATCTGACTGGACGTTGTTACTGGGAGGTGGAGAGGAGAGGGGGTGGAGTTTGTGTAGCAGTCGCATACAAGAATATCAGCAGAGCAGCAGAGGGGCTGGAAAGTGTATTTGGAAGCAATGACAAATCTTGGTACTTAGCTTGTGGCAAAAACAGGTATTCATTTCGTTACAACAGTATCCCCACTCCCGTCTCAGGTCCTCCGTCCTCCAGAGTAGGAGTGTACCTGGATCACAGAGCGGGGATTCTGTCCTTCTACAGCGTCTCTGAAACCATGACTCTCCTCCACAGAGTCCAGAACACATTCACTCAGCCGCTACATGCTGGAGTTTGTCTTTATTCTAGTTATGGAGACACTGCTGCGTTTTGTAAACTCAAATAGCCTGAAGTCATTGGAGGAACTCTTCTACTTCTTAAACTCACCGTGTGTCCATCAGAGATGATTGTCCATGTCTTCACTGTGCAGAGATCAGCTGTCAATCAAACATGGGATGTGCTTCAACATCTTCTCATGAGTTGTTCTGTAAATGTTGTACTTTCTTCGGGCTCCTTCCTGTGTCTGTTTAGCCATGGAGGCTGTCACTGCTCAGGAGGATCCTTGTTAACCTGAACTGATATTTTAAACTTTGCTCTAAATATGTGTTGGATATTTCTTTTGATTCATGTTGTTGTTTCTCTTGTAATGCATGAGTCTTCAGAGAGAAAGCAGCAAAGCTTCTTTTATTGTACACATTTTATTCTGGCCACTTTCTAAAACAATAGAGACATTTATAATCACATGTATTATTTTTGACAGATTAAATGTTATTGTTGCTGCCCAAATTAACTAACACATGAGTTCCCCAGATGGTTATAACACTTATTTCATCATAACATGTTTATTTAAAATGATATTACTTACTGTCATGATCATAATCAATAAGTAAATCATTTATTATTCTCCTGTAAATAGCTTAGTCTTTGCTTTGCTTGGGAAATACATAGTAAAATATTACAGTTATTGTTTTGCACACTAATTGTTGTTGTTGTTGTTGTTGTTGTTGCTGTTGTTGTTGTTGTTGTTATCCAAATAGAAAGTGGGTACTCTGATGTTTTATAGAACATACATTATCATGATGATAATCAATAAGGAAATCATGTATGATTCTGTTTGAAATAGCTGATATTAAACACATTAATGGTGTGGATAAAGTGAAACTGATCATGAAATCATTAAACAGACTTTACTGATGGGATGTGTGATCAAATTAAATGTTTGGATCGTTAATAAAGGTTTGTCTTTCAAAAACAAAAAAAGGATGTTCTTCTTGTATTATGTCCAAGGTTCCATACGAAGCTGATGGAGAACATGTGGAAGTGATCTGAGACTAAATGAAGTTCAGCACGAGTTCAACCAGGAAGATCGTCTTTACTCATGCATTTACTATTTCCATGTTACTACTCTCTCTCCTATCAATAAGTAATCGGGGGCGTCACTCCCCAGCTTAACCAATCACTTCACTTTATTCTCACAAGTCTATCATAGCGCTCCGCTAACCCTTTTAAGTCTGCTCTCCCCCCTCCGACAGCTGTCATTTCGGGTGACTCAACGCAACCCTCCTCCAACCCTTTTCACCTCATGTCCCTCTGAATCCAGGGTCAAGCTAAGCCACTCCCCTTCAGACCAAACCCAACTATCCCTTCACCACCACCAGTGTCTAGACCCCGGGGGTATGTTTTTATTCTTCTTGCATACATATTCCATTACAGCAGCACAATCTAGTGGCTCTTACTATTGACAAATATTTATTGAAATGTGTTGCTGCACAGGTCACCTTTAGCTATCTGAAGAGATGGGTGATGTCATGTGTGTACTCAGTGCCGTGGGAAGTAGGGGTGCTGAGGGTGCTGCAGCACCCCCTGGTGGAGGACAGGGGATCTGCACTTCCACAAGATTAAATACAAATATAATACAAAAAAATGAATTTTCAGCCTTGATGTAACAACATTCATAATTAAGTAAAGATAACACCCTTTTCACCCCGGTTACATTTTCCATTTGCCCCGTACGATGGACGCTGTAAGTGATGAAAGTGATGAAAGTGGGGGATGTTGGCTTATTAGGCGCCCGCAGCTCACAGCCAGCGTGAGAGAGAGAGAGAGAGAGAGAGAGAGAGAGAGAGCGAGAGAGAGAGAGAGAGAGAGAGATAGATAGATAGAGAGAGGGGGTGCACCGGTACCGGCGGGGAATGTTGTTAGCTTCTGCTGCGCTAACGGATATAAGAAGCTGTTTCTACAATAATGTGGAGGGAGAGCTCTCCTGTCAGACTGAGAGGCACAGTGAGGTAAAGGACTCTGAGTGTTTAGATAGTTCACTTTAGTCTAAGTTATCTCAGTGGGTCTCAAACGTTTTGATCACAATTTATGTAAACAAATATTTCCAAGGCACTCCTTTATAATTATTAGGATAAATAAAAACAGGTTTGAAATCATTCCAATGTATACTATAGGACAGTAAACCAAAAATATTGTTTAAAACTGGAGATATTTAAAAATATGCATAAATAAATAAAGGTTAACTGGTAAAATAAGATATAAATGAACCACAAAAATAAAACAAGTTAGCCTACATTTATTTGTTATTGGCTATGGTAGGTTATTGGATATGTTCACATACTTATTTGATTATTAAAATGCAAACCGATCTTTTTCATATGGGTGTTTAGAGTTGTATCCCCTAGATCAGTCTCTAGTTTGGGCGCTCAAAGTGCACCAGATTGAAGCATTTTACTTTAAAATGTTAAAAAAAATCTTCCCGGGGGGGCACCCCCTAGAGGATGTGAAGTCCATCCCCCAAATTAAAACATGTTCATGCAATACTAAATACATTGGAAGCCTTTTTATATAAGCTGTCCACCACATCAATACGTTTCTTTGTTTGTAGTGTATTGGTCTTTTGTAGAGGTTTTTCATTGCCAGCTAAAATCTTGCCTAGGGCAGCAAATTGGTCAAAACCGGCCCTGTTGTTATCCCCACAGCACCCCCCTTTTGAAACATGTACCCCGTACTTCATTATAACTAAGTACTTTGACTGTAGGCTACTTACAGTAAACAGAATTCTAGGGTATCATGAGTACTTTCTGCTGTTTTATACTATATTTGAGTTTGTTGGTCTGAACACCTTGTTTCTCTTTTGCATTAAGAACACTTGTGTTAGGGCATGATTTAACAATAAATAGGTTTTATATACAGTACCATGTAGGCCTACTGTCCGCCCTCCCATGCCACTCTGGCATGACCTCTTGCCCCCCCTTTGCCACCCCATGTAAAATGTTCTAGAACCGCCACTGCGTACACTGAACTTTAAAACAACTTACCACTATTTAGGAAAGGATCTGATCATAAGGGTTGACTAGTAGGACAGCGAAGAGGTGGGGAAGGTCTCCGTCATGTACAACCATTGGTAGATGTGCAACACGTTGCAGAGCGGAGTGCACGTGCTGGGGTGTACGGTTTAACCATGTCCTGGATGTAGGAAGGGCCAGATCCATTCGCAGCATGGTACGCAAGTACCATTGTCTTGAAGTGGATTCTAGCATATACTGGAAGCCAGTGAAGGGAGCGGAGGAGCGGCGTGGTGTGGGAGAATTTAGGAAGGTTAAAGACCAGACGAGCCGCTGCATTCGGGATGAGCTGCAGAGGTCGGATGGCACATGCAGGTAGACAAGCCGGGAGGGAGTTGCAGTAGTCTAGGCGTGAGATGACAAGAGTCTGGACCAGAACCTGCGTCGCTTTCTGGGTCAGCTGGGGACGTATTCTCCTGATGTTGTAAAGAGTGTATCTGCAGCAGCGGGTTGTAGCAGCGATGTTTGCAGTGAAGGACAGTTTGTTATCTAGGGTCACACCCAGATTCCTTGCAGTCTGAGTCGGGGAAACAACAGAGGGGCCGATGTTGATTGTTAGGTCAAGAGTGGGACAATCTTTTCCCTGAAGGAAAACCAGTTCAGTCTTGTCAAGGTTGAGCTTGAGGTGGTGAGCAGACATCCACTGAGAGAGGTCAGCTAGACAAGCAGAGATGCGTGCGACGACCTGGGTCTCTGAGCGGGGAAAGGACATAATTAATTGGGTGTCGTCAGCGTAGCAGTGGTATGAAAAACCATGCGGGCTAATGACTGATCCGAGCAAGTTTGTGTACAAGGAGAAGAGGAGGGGACCAAGAACAGAGCCCTGAGGGACTCCTGTAGTTAATTGACAAGGGTCGGACTCCGACCCTCTCCAAGTTACCCTGTAGGTGCGGTCTTTGAGGTATGAGGTGAGGAGGGAAAGTGCAGAGCCTGAAACTCCAAGTTGTTGGAGAGTGCGAAGGAGGATCTGATGGTTCACCATGTCGAATGCAGCAGACAGGTCCAAAAGGATGATGACAGAGGAGAGGGAGGCTGCTTTAGCCGTGTGCAATTCCTCAGTGACAGCAAGGAGGGCAGTCTCTGTTGAGTGACCTGCCTTGAAACCAGACTGGTGCGGATCCAGAAGGTTGTTCTGATGGAGATAACAGGAGAGTTGTTTAAAGACAGCGCGTTCAAGTGTTTTAGACTGGAATGGGAGGAGAGAGACAGGCCTGTAGTTTATAACATCAGACGGGTTGAGAGTGGGTTTCTTTAGGAGAGGGTTTACTCTTGCCTCCTTGAGACTGTTTGGAAAGTGACCAGAAGTTAGAGAAGTGTTGATGAAATGGGTGAGAAACGGTAGAATATCAGGACCGATAGTTTGGAGGAGGTTTGAATGGATAGGGTCCAGAGGACAGGTAGTAGGACGAGCAGAGGTAATGAGGGTAAGAACCTCACTTGGAGAGAGAGGGGAGAGGGAGGTTAGTGTGAGGGTGAAAGGAGGGTCTGGTGACCCAGCGGTGAGTAAAGGTGAGTCAGAAAAAGAAGAGCGAATATCATCAACCTTTTTTTCAAAGTGGTTAAGAAAGTCGCTTGACAGAAGGGAGGAGGGGAAAGGGGCTTTGGGGGGGTCCAAGAGGGTGGAGAAGATGGAAAATAGTTTTTTGGAGTTGGAATAGGAAAATTGGATCTTATCTTGAAAGAAAGTGCTTTTTGCCTGAGAGATCGAAGCAGAGAAAGAGGAGAGGAGAGCCTGATAGGTTAGGAGGTCGTCATGGTGTTTGGATTTCCACCGTTTCCGCTCTGCTGCCCGAAGGATGGTTCTATTAGCACGCAGTGCGTCATTTAGCCAGGGAGCAGGAGGGGACTGACGAGCCGGCCGAGATGTGAGAGGACAGAGAGAGTCCAGAGAGGATGAGAGAGTAGAGAGGAGAGTTTCTGCAGCAAAGTTTGGAGGCAGGAGTTGGAACGAGTCAGAGGAAGGGAGGGCTGAGAGCACCGATGAGGCAAAGGTAGAGGGGGAGAGGGAACGAAGGTTGCGGCGGACAGGTGCAGGATGAGAAGAGATTAGTTTGTTATGTTTGGAAAGGGGTAGAGAGAATGAAATGAAGAAGTGATCGGATGTGTGAAGCGGGTTTACAGTGAGGTTTGAAGTAGTGCAGTTCCTTGAGAATATGAGATCAAGGACATTGCCAGCTTTATGAGTTGGTGGGGATGGAGACAGTGAGAAAGCAAAGGTGGTTAAAAGAGATGTTAGTTCAGATATCTTCCCTGTCTGGAGGTTGAAGTCTCCGAGAAGTACAGCGGGAGGGCCAGTTTCAGGGATGTGTGAGAGGAGATTATCTAATTCCTCCAAGAAGTCCCCCAAGGCGCCTGGTGGACTGTAGAGAACAACAATGGTTAATTGTATAGGATGGGTTTCTGTGACGGCATGGAATTCAAAGGTGGAAGGAGTGAAGTTAGGTAGCTTGAAGAGGGAAAAGCTCCATTTGGGAGAGAGCAGGAGACCAGTGCCACGCCGAGCGTCGAACAGCACTTGAACTACACATGCTGGCTATTGTGTTTCGCAACATGTTCTCTATCTATGGCACGTCTCTAATGGGAGTTGTAGTTTTAAAAGACATTTTCGTATTTCCCATGATAAGAAGTTGCGTATTAAACTGTGTACATCCCTGGAGGTTTAGGGGATAGGAAACACTCAAATTTAAAACCTATAATTAATAAATGGGTGAAAATAGCTTGTGCCGATAATGGGCAGCATTAATATACCCACATGCCAGCTAAGGTCAGAAGAGCTTTATTTAACAGCTGGTCTTATGTTTGTGACCCCTCCTGTTGTTAATTGATAACATTACATTACATCACATTAATTGATAAGCCTGAAACATGCACTTGTCAAGGTGCAGAGGCACATTTTGCAAATATGGCAGTAGCCATCGATCATCTTAAGATAAGATATACTTTATTGATCCCAAGTTGGAAACATTTGCGTTACACCAGCATGTGTTACAGCGACATCGTGTTTTATGGCGAGGGATGAGTTTCCATGGAAACGGCATATGACGACACCCCATGATTGACGTAGAGCTGTTGAGGGCAGGACCATTAACCATTATCTGAAGTCTGCTGCCCTGAGCATGTCAGTTGGAGTTATGACATCATCGTGTTCCATGACACAGGTGTTTATATTTGAGCTAACGACGTGTCCACAGATCAAAGGTTTCCATGGTGATGTGCAGTAATCAGTGAGAGGAGAGCATTTTCATTGTTCTGAATGAGAGATAAACCTCTTACATGTGAACGTTTTGTTGAAGAACCGTAACAGATATCGGTGAAACTGAAGTGTACTTTTTGTGTACTTTCGGGTTAATAATGTGGCCTTTTTTTGGCAGATAAACTAAAGGGCGAGGCGACGTCAACATTAACCTTTCTGTTGGTCACTTGTTAGCAGACCCTTCACGCCATGGCAGAGCGAACAGGTACAGGCAGGGCCCATAGTGATAGCCCTATAGTTTAAATCTACTACCCACAAATAAACATATGGACATGGGTTACTATTTCAAAAATGGTATATGTATTTAGCACCAGCAAGACCATGCTGGTGTACCAGCCGATGATTCCCCCTATTACTCGTTTTATCGGTCACACCAAGGCGTATGGTGTGTGTGTGTGTGTGTGTGTGTGTGTGTGTGTGTGTGTGTGTGTGTGTGTGTGTGTGTGTGTGTGTGTGTGTGTGTGTGTGTGTGTGTGTGTGTGTGTGTGTGTGTGTGTGTGTGTGTGTGTGTGTGTGTGTGTGTGTGTGTGTGTGCTGTGTTGTGCTGTGCTGTGCTGTGCTCTGCTCTGCTCTGCTGTGTGTATGGGTTCGGTGTGTTTGTTTATGTCCGACATCGGCATTTGTTTTAAAATGACCATGAACAGTAAGTAAACAGTTTTATAACAAAGTTTTATAAAAATGTAAAATGTTTTTGGTTTTATAAAATGTAAACTTGTCTCAAGCTTCGTTAAAGTGTTTCACACTTTGTAATTCTCGTTTGCACTTCTCAGCCAACGTAATTTTCCTCTGTCTACCCAATTACTGTTGCTTTACGCTCTGTGAAAGTGGAACATATTCAAGTAAAATAGGAAATTAAAGATTAAAAAAATAAAGAAGAGGTGTCATTTTATATTGGATGTAAGATCAATCTGGAAGAAGAAAAGTGCACATCTGTAAAACTAAAAAAAGTCAATTATATTATAGATTTTGATGTGAACTGGGTTAAAGGTGAAGTAGAGACAGGAAGAGAGGAGCAGACCAGTATCAAACGGCAATGTTGACTGACGCGCTCAGCTGGAGAAAGAGCAGCTGTGATGTCGTTGTCGGCCAGATGCTCGGATGATCTGATTAAGGACGTGCTCTCTATCACGTAGCTCCCACAGTTCACACACACATGTTTATCCATCTCTAAGTGGCATGTTGTGGACTTTTTTATTTTGCATGCTGTTGAGGGAGATGAGAACCTACTAATAGAATGATACTGTACATATCACACTCTTTGTATAGGAGCAAGTATCATTAAATATTCAAAACTGCATACCCTAGAAATTTGCATTGCTTTACGTCCATTTTCTTTTAACATGTGTTCAGCTTTTCTTTATAATAAAATATAAATAAACAATCTGTGTGAATTTTTTAACAGTCAATTGAGGGAGACAAAAGCCCTGGATTCTTATCAATGGTATTAATTTAGGTGTATTTTTTCCCTTTAATGCCAATCCCACTTTAATATCTACGCATGGCAACTGTGGTTAAGGTTAGGGGAGGTTGTGGTTATGACAGAGCAAATATTATTAAAATGTGTTCAGGTTTAGGCATTAAATCCCTTGAATGTGGTTATGGGTAGATTGTCTTTACAGTTATTAAAAAGCACCAATGATTGGAGGTAAGGGTGGTTAATGCATTAAACCTTACCTTTAAACCCTGCTGTCTCCTTTGCGTTATGGGGCATGTCACTTCCTGCATCGCCACTGAATACCAGCATTGTAGGGTGTGTTTGTTATGGATGTTATCCCGGACTGCAGATGGAAGCAGAGATCTGACCTGGACATACCAAACCACAAGAGGACGTTTTGATGATATGAATCTCGACATGCGACCCTCTGTCCCTTTTTGACTTATTAGGAAAACTCTGATTTATATTTCTCAGTATAAAATGAGCAGCCTATATGTTTCAGTCCTCACCCACTGAAACGACTGCATAATCCGGGATCACTAGAGGGGCTCAAACTGCTGCTGTGAAATGAGAGAAATAACATTAGTTAACATCTACATACCACCTCCTGCCCCTCTTCCTGTATCCTCCAGGCACTCCGAATACAGTCAACAGAGACAGAGCTGTGATTGATCTAGCTGCAGGCGGACAAAGGGCCTCGGTTCAATAATGACAAATGTTCCCCTCAGCAATCCACACTTGATGTCGTCAGGCAGTCTGTCTATGAGACCCTCTTGGAACACATGTAATCCCTCAAGTCTCGGGCTTATTGATTACAAAAGGCAGAAACATTTCAACAAGGGCTGCAATCAATAAACACAGCAGTGCATGGATAATATATGATAAGAATAATAATATAAGTCATAAATAATAATTCATAACTGAATGAGATCATAATGAATGAGTTTCAGTGAGGAAGTCACGTTTTCGTGTCCCAATTTGACTGTGTGTTTGAGAAGGAGTACATTATCAGATATGATGAGCAGGTAGTTTGCACGAAGAGTACAGTGTGAATTAACAACACAGAACATGTGAGATTGAAAATAGTCTATTAAATATAACTTTCATAGAACAAACTCAATCTCCTCTTGTATTACCTCTTTTATTATAACATCTGTCCACAGCATTTAGAGACACAGGTGGGTTTTTAACGGCCACTCCATTTCTTTCCAGTGTGTGATAAGCATTTATATAATCACAACAATTCACAGCTATTCTGACCGCAAGTGGATTCTGTAATGTTCAGCATTAATGTGTACAAAACCTGAAGGATCTGAACAAATATATAAAAGGACTTGTTTGACATTTAGCAGATATATTGGCTTTCTTGCCAATAGTTAGATAAGATCAATAAGATTGATACCACTGTTATATCTGAATATGGTATCAATTCTTATTTAAGTCTTGGTAACTTATGTCTAACTGTTCCTTTAAAACATGTTACTTCTCTAAGCACGACCAACCTCAAAAGACATGCTGTGTTGTACAGCTTTTTACAACTATCCAACATTGTGATTTTGTTATTCATCCACTTTCTGCCCTCTTGTCCTTGTAAGATTTATTGAATAGGGCAAAGGCAAATAAATCCATCATACAAAGGAGGAACAACCATAAAGGGCACAGAGAAGATGATAAAAGAGGCAGAGACAGGCAGCACCACATGTTATAAAAGCCAAAAGCCTCTGGTAGGAAAAATGAGGCAGCAGCAGAGAGGAAATGTAGACATAAAGGAAATGGGACACCAAAAATGTACTCTCTGGCCCGGTTCTACATTAACTTGGTGCTGTGGTGTTGTAGGCATACTGTAGCTATTTATATTATATGCTGTGAACTACACTGTGCATTAAGCAGCTCTTTGTATCTGCAGTATATAATGTCTCACCATACACTATGTAAACAGTGAAAACACTGCGAAATAAAACCAAAAAAAGGCTTACAATTAAAATGCACTACACAAAATCCCTTGGTATTATGTGGCGACACAAATCCGCAGCTAGTGGGCGTCATTCTGACAAAAACTGACACGAACAGTAAACAGTAAGCTGGTGTTCTGGCATGGTGAAATAAGTCCCTATTTTTTTATGTTAGTCCAGGCAGTCGAGGCTCCAAGCACAGGCAATTAAAACGTTTTGTATAACACAGAGAGAACATCTCTTGAATCTCTATGGTCACGGTGAGTGGAGGATGTTGTACATTCATTAGAAAGGAGAGATGTCAAGAGCCCGGTTGACAAATGACCTTGGCTCCAAATGCCCACCCAGCTGTAATGTGTTTTATGTGGACACTGTGCTGGCGATATTCTATAAGTGTCTTATTGTTGATCCCATGACGAACCCCCCCCCCGCAATACAACAACATTGAATTCATCCTACTAAATATAGACAACCATTAGCCTGATATAGCTTCTTCCTCCGTACCACGGTCCTCCATTGTTGTTTGGAAACAGAATGAGTCACAGCGTATTGAATGGTGACATGTTCCTTCATTGTGATGAACGTTGGCAATATTTTCAGTCCCACATACATTGTACTGTTGCCGAAAATAATCCCCAAATGTGTTTTATTTTGAAGCCGGTATAGCCACCAAAATGCACTATTCACTGCTGTTAAAGTAACATTTGCTAAGAAACTAGCGCAGGTGTTTTAGAAAATAACTGAGCCTATGTAAAAAAGGAAATTGTGTTTGTGAGATGTTTTAGGACATTTTCATTTTCAGTAGGATACAAAGACCTTGGTGATGAGATGGACTCTTACATTGTTGAGCTTGAAGGTTAATTCTTGGCTTTTGAAGTAGCAGTTTGATTATTATATATGACAATTGAAACCTACCTGCTATTATGTGACCACAATTTCATACTTATCTCCATGACAACCAAACTACTCTATCAACTACTGAAGGCCGCAAGATTAATTTGTTTGAGTCTTTTCATTGGATTTCATGACAATACAAAAAGAAATACAGCACAGTACCAGCTTTGTCCTTCAAGGATTATACACAGACGAATAATATTCACATATTGTGTGATGAATGACGTATAAAATAGATTGCAATAAATCACTTACAGATCAATGTCGATAAACTTTAAGAAGAAATGACTTCGACGTTTCCTTTGAACATCATTTAATAACATGTTTTTCTCCTACTCACTGGATCATACGTTATGTTGTGAGATGATAGGAAACTGTGTAACTATTCTGCTTATGATAAATATTGTAAGAGCTTTGTGAAGAATCTGAGCTCTTCAGCGGAAAAATTAAGATACTGCAGAAAGAGAGAGAACGTGAGAGAGTTTGGTTACACTTACACACACACACACACACACACGCACACACGCACGCACGCACGCACACACACACACACACACACACACACACACACACACACACACACACACACACACACACACACACACACACACACACACACACACACACACACACACACACACACACACACACACACACACACACACACACACACACACACATTATTTTTATATATTTTGGATAACTTAATCACATGTTTTTCTCATTCCACTATTGAACAGTAGGATCCTTGATGCTTGTACACCTCACATTCATGCTGATAAAGCATAATAAAAATGAATGTGAGAGTGAATAGATGGTAGTGAGTCATATGCCGATGTTACATAATCAGTCTGGGGAAGAAGCTACAGTAAGTGATGACAACAGGTACGAACTTGTTGATGCACCCAGAACATAAGGGGGCATTGAGTGAATACATTCAAATTTAACTTAAGCATTTAGAATCAGAATCAGCTAAATCAGTTTTCCAGACTCCTGTTGCCTCAGGTCCCTGATTGAAATCAATGCTATTTATTTTTCTGTGACGTAGTAGCAGGAATGTGTCTCGCACTCTCTGTTCACACAATGAATCATTGATGGCTTCTAGAGATGTTACTGAGAAGTGATTATTATTGCAGAGGGCTTTCGGTATGTGTGTGTCTCAGACAGTTAGTGAGTGTAGTCCCCCGTCTCCTCCTGAGAAAGAAAGAGAAAGTTCCATTGATGTGACCGAGGAGCCAAGCCGGCTGTCACAAATCCCGTTGAGTGGGTGCTTGTCCATTTCAATGTACATCTTTTTATTCACAAACTGAAGGGTGATGATGGATGGCGTATGTACACTTTCACTGTTCATCCCGGCGTCGCTGTGGCCCCCATGACCCCATGAAGCAGCGTCCTCAGATACCGGGAAAGCTGTCCACATATTCGCTTAATGACAGTGTTCAAGCCTGAACACTCAGTGCGTGAGGAGTCTGAGCAGGAGCACTTACATGCTCTCTGCTTGTAAGGTAAGTCTTTCTCTGGGAGGATGAAAATGCACGATCCTGTCGAGACAAAGAAGAGTAATTTGCTTTGATGTGAGTCTTTGTACCAACTTCAATTTATGAGACACAATTCAAGAGAGCAAGTGGTGTTAAAAGCTGGAAACACAGTCTTGTTTCTTTTTAACACCTATGTTTGTTCCCTTTGGGATCTGCTATTCACAAAGGTGCAATGGTGGAAAGTAAGTCAATTTACTCAAGTCTTGTAATTTTTTTCACATATTTGTACTTTACTTGAGTATTTCCATTTAATGCTACTTTATACTTCTACATTTCAGAGGCAAATATTGTACTTTTTATTCCATTATATGTATTTTAACACTCAGAGTTACTAGTTACTTTACATGAAAGGCTAACATGGTATAATAAAGTATGGTACTACTAATCTAGACAGTATTTCAAGTATAAATATGCAAATGCTCCTATATGTTTGAAAACAGGATAACATAATAGCTATAATAATATAATACTGTGAAAAGACCAATTCTTCCATCACTGCAACGGTGGGAGCGAGACTTAATCAGTGATATTTATAGGACAATTGTTTGACAAGTTTCTTCTTCTTGTAATTCTGTCTCATTCTCAAAACTGTGCTCAAAAACCCCCCACGCACTCCACAGCAGCTTGAACTGGGAGACCTCAGTGAACAAAGAGCACGGACTTGCTGTGCCTGAGGACACGAAAAAAACGAATCAATTCATTATCATGTTTAACCTCGATGAGCACAAGGACAAACATGAGAGGACCAAAACACAGAATGAACAGGGAGAGCCTTCAGGCCTGCAAAATATATCAGCAAGGTTCCAGGTGTTTTTATAAAACTGATAACCTTTCAAAACATAATGCTAGTTGTTATGTTGGTTCATAGCTCCAGACTGAGAGAACGAATAATGCTTTTGTAAGCAGTAACATGGAAAGGAATAGCAAGGCACAAATGAAGGCACATACTAACCCTAACCCTAAGCTAAAATAGGTGGAATAAAATACTACTACTTTGTCATGGTCAAAATACAGGTTGTGAACTATATTCATCTTTCACCTTTCAGTATCTGAACTGTATAAGTAAAGGGAAAGCTTATCATTGGGATTCAGTCAAAATAAAGGTCAAATATTCCAAAAATAGTTTAGGCAGAGAGGCATGTGGTTTCAACGGGAGGGGGCTCACTACAGGGATTATTTCTCTCTACGCTCTGAGCTGCTTCACTACAAGATGCTCATTAATTTTCATGAATATAAAGAGAACAGTACATTGCTATGGCTGTTTACCTTTTCATGGGGTCTTTGACTGGCTGGCGGCCACATCGGCCATTTCTGCTGGTATGCCTACGTAAACGCCACCATAGTTCCTGAGAACAGAGGAGAAGAATGTAGCATTTAAAAGACAAAGGGATTGAGTTAGTGGTGGTTCTAAAGGTTATACAGTTTCTCCTTTTAGCAATGCATTAGCTCTCTGAAGCTTTCTAACTGTTCTTGGAGGAAACCACGCCCGTTTAAAAGCAATCACATTACGCTTTCCGTGATGTTGTCAGGCATTGATGAAGAGCGCATGGGTTTTGTTTGTCTGATTTTTTCCTCTTGATATAAAAAGTGACCTTGATGATGATTAAAAATAGGAGTTGTAATCGTATTCTCACTGTACAAATGTAATCTTCTTAAATGTTTTAAGTGAGGGACTGCGGGTGGAAATGAGCTCAAAGCTAAATCTGGCACTGTTACGCTTGACACATTTGAATGTTTTAAGTGTTCCTTACTGTGCATTGTCCCTGCCAAATAAACAATTACATTAAATGTATATATGGTTAAAATGCACCCAACCGCAACCTCAAAAGCCTGAAAGAGGAGTAAGACATTTGGAGGAAATTTGGAATTTTGATAAAATTAGCACAATACCTTCTTTTCTCATCGTCTACCGGGAGATCTTCTGTCCTGATTGAGAGAAGAAGCACAGGTCAGGTCAGCTCTTTTGGGGGCACAGATTACATAAAAGCAAATACAAAAACACGCACGTACACACGTACACACACACACACACACACACACACACACACACACACACACACACACACACACACACACACACACACACACACACACACACACACACACACACACACACACACACACACACATTCTTTTCATATATTTTGGACAACTTAATAACATGTTTTTCTCATTCCACTATTGAACAGTAGTAGTATCTTTTTGGGGGTGAATTCTGCTTATTCTCATCTGGCAGTTCAGCACAACTGAATTGAAAACTTTAGTTTCATCCAACTTCCAAGAACCTCCCCAGCTTGAGAAAATAATTAATATAAAAAAAGATAATCATTTTGCGGATGTATTATTATCACCTGTTCACATACAGGTCAAGGGTGTGTCTCTGTATTTGTGTGTGTGTGTGTGTGTGTGTGTGTGTGTGTGTGTGTGTGTGTGTGTGTGTGTGTGTGTGTGTGTGTGTGTGTGTGTGTGTGTGTGTGTGTGTGTGTGTGTGTGTGTGTGTGTGTGTGTGTGTGTGTGTGTGTGTGTGAGTGAGAGTAATATAACAAAGTACAGTCCTAGGAAGCTGTGATTAGCTTCACTGAGTCAGTGTTGTGCTGCTGTCAGCTCTCATGGGTCCTGTGCTGGCTGCTCAGATGGTTATCAAGAAGTGCACACACACACAAACACACATACACACACAACCAAACAAACACACATAGATTCCAGGAAATGCTTTGGACATGCTGCCCCTCCCAAAGGTTTGATAAATGATAACTTTTTAAGGACAAACTGTCCTTCACATGACACTACGCAGAAACATGTTGGATTTGTATTTACCAAAGCAGGAACAAGCTCATACTGTATGACCATGAAACCCAGCGGGGACCTGGCTGTATGGTCGATTATCTTTGCTTTTTTCTTATTGAGTAGTGAGGTCTTTGTTTTTCGGTCAACTATGTATCACTACAAGCTTTCATTCGGCTCGTAAACAGTATCCAAACAACTAACACTCTCACACAAACAAAAAATATATTTTCCAAGTCGGATTTTAGACACCGTGTTTTAGACACCGTGTTCACCTTGGATGATATAGTTATTTTCTTCATGCATTCTTCAAGTAATGCTTTGAAGAGCTGAAATAATACATTACATTTGACTAATATGACTAATGTACTTACACATCTTTTGACACGTCTGCTGGCCCTGAAAACAGATGAAAAGGCCAATTAATTTTATGAAAATTATCTAATATATACTAATAAATGCCTTCATTCAACAGCCATAGGATGTGAATCCTAGACCTTTATGAATAAACAAAGACATATTAAGAGTGGTAATTTTATAATACATCACATTTAATAAGAAAACGTATCTAGCAGCAGTCTGGTTAGGTGTTGAGTTATCGTAAAGCAAATCAGAATGACTTTAAATACATTTAAAAAGCCTACATTTCTGTTCAGGTTTCTATTAATACAAGACTACATGTCAATGTTTTCGCAGATCGCACTTGAAGTTTGCAGTATACAAAATAGAGTCACATATAATATCAGTTTGATCCACACAGTCATCAAACCTTTTAGTTGTTTTCCAGTATAATTACACATAACCAAAGCACAAACATAAATGTTTTAATGATTTTTGTGGTTTTCAGTATACAGAAACACTTTCAAAAAACATTTGCCAACTTGTCTCTGAGGACATGTTGTAAACGGATAAAAGGCATGCAGTTTGAATGCCTCTAATTCCAAATTCCAACAACTCATCCCAATGCTGTTTGACACGTCTATGGTCCAACAACAGCTCAGTCTTTGCCGAACCACATGCAGTCCACTAAGCAGGATTTGAATCAAAATGAGATCACGGTGCATTCAGTAGGAGGATAATCATCCTGCCTGTACAGTATCACAATGACAACAGCGGAGGAACAACCCCCTCAAAAATACCCTTTATTGGGTTTTTAATGCCGTTTTAATGTAGACATGTACCATCAAAAAGAACACTCCACGTGTAAGATGTCTGGGCGGAAAGAGTGGAACATTTAAATGATTCAGAAAGTCAGTAAATGTCATCCTTGTTAAAGGAAAGGAGGGCTTTTTCACAGTAAATGTTTAAGTCAGCTGACATGACACAGGGCCTATTCAGTAGCCTGACAAAAGCTCATTCATACCCACATCTGGGTGCATAAGACTAGGGATGAGCAATGTGATATAGAGGCGGCCATTTGAGCTTGGTAAGTTTTGAATTGAAACATTCTAGTATGACTTGAAAGCTTGGAAGCTTACAACTTACAATAATCATATTTGACTTTAACCTTACTATTTAGGATTTAAAAGGCTTTTTTATTTGAGTGTTCTCATTTTCACGTGTTAACATTGTATTAATGAGTGAGAGAAAGAGTGTTGTGACATGCAACAAAGGTTTAAAAAGTGGAAGCAAACACGGGATATTGCGGTTAAATGGCATATGGTGCAACCACTCGGCTAAAAACACCCTCAAGGGAATTCTTCAGCTTTTTAACATGTACTGTCAAAGCAATATTAAATCAGAAAAACTAGGTAATAACACCTTACATTATAGTCTTACATAGACATAACGATTTTTAAATGCTTGCAAATGTACAGTAATTGTTAACGATAACATGTCCGATTAAGTCATGTATTATTTAATATAAATACAAAATGTTATTTATATTGTTATCCAATATTATTCACACATAGGAAGACTTTTAGCTTTTTAAAAAATGCCTCAATTTTGCCTCACCTACATCATAATTAGTGTTAAAGGTTTAGTTACTTTTAGAGACAAATGTGAGGTTAATAGCAATTAAACACTTAAACATAAAACATAGATGAGTTGTGACATTTTCCTTTTATTGAATATTGTATCTTTACTACAGAAAATAACAGTGTGGGGAAACAATGTCCTTTGATTCTGGCCTGATGTCAACTGGCATTGACATATAAGTGCAACCATAAGTCAAAGTGACAGGATGTCACACGTTCTTGACATTGTGCCGACAGCTGACCCCTAAGAAGAAACGGGAAAAGACCAGCTGTACACAACTGACCACAGCTAGTGGATTCATGGACAAACAAGCCACACACACAACGAACTCAAACACCTTCTCGGGTGTTGTTTACATAAATTGTAACCTGAAAGATGTATGTAAAGGAAAAAAACAACAACATGGATCACATTTCCCAGTAGTGGCTGTGGCTAACGTGCCTGGCAAGCACTAATTAGGTACCTGCAAGCAAACACACCCATTTACACCAGCATGAACAGACACCCTACTGCTTTTAATGGCCTTTGGTGGTGAGGTAATCCTGCAGATACTTAAATCTAATTTTTGCCCCAATTTGACCATGGTCCCTAGAGATTCATCCAATATAATTTAAAACAGGTATTGCATCAGGGTGAATCAACAGAGATGTGTGTTATTCGAGGACAAGTCATCCAGGCTTTATACAAGAAACCTGCTCAATGGTCAAAGGCACTAAAGCTGCTTGTCTTTCATACTGTAAATCCATGGAAACAAGGACAAACATACCAGATAAAGAAACAAAACAAAAAAAGTGAGAAAAACACATTAAAACCTGTTAGCTATGGAGGACATCCTTTGTGTGAATATAGACGTTAACATTATAACAGTATAGTGTAGTAATCACTATCAAAGCGGGACATTCCTGAGGCTACTTCTCTGTTGTTCTGTCAATGGCTTTTTAAAAATACATATTTTTCATGATGAGACACACACATACATGATGATGCAAAGGTTGTCCATTTTTTATGAATGAAATCAAGGCATTGAGAGCCACACACAGACATGGGCATCTCAAGACAAGGGTAACCCCCACACACTTCATTTACATTCAAAACACTCTCTCTCCTTGGTGCAGATACAGTGACAACTCTCCCTCACACTCTCCCTCGTTTTCATACAAACACACATATTCCCTAAAAACACTCACCCCCTCCTGCCGTGTTGGTGCCTGCGGAATTGCCACAACCCATTTTGCATCGATGCCACGGTCCAACAATGCGTAGACGCTTAAGAAGAAGAAGAAGAAGAAGAAGAAGAAGAAGAAGAAGAAGAAGAAGAAGAAGAAGAACGAAAGAAGGGAACCCCAAAACACATTGGGGAGAGGGGGGAGAAAGTGAAAGAAGGTCAGAGAAATGTCTCCCACTGACTGTAACACAGGGATCTCCTATGGTCGTATCCCCTTCCTCTCTTTTCAGTCTTGTGCCTATCCTCTCTGCAAACCAATGGAGAGCTGAGAGTGAAGTGAAAGCATGGAGAGAGAGCCTTTTATACACACACATACAGTATACACACACACTAGAAGAGAGGATGAGAGAGAGGGGAGAGAGGGGAGAGAGAGGAGAGAAAGATGCTATGCCCTCACATGATTTGCTCTTTTCCTCCACCCTGACAAGGTTGCCCGGGAAACCGGGGGAAAGTAGGCGGAGGGTGGGGAGACACTCAACCAATAGCAAGCTTCCTTATTTTTATATAAAGGTATAGGGGGAAATGAAATACATTTAAGGGACATTCATATTTTTGGCCTGTGTTTGTTGTTTGTTTTTCGAGCAATTGTAGATAGCAAGGAGCTGAAAAACCCTCTGTCTGTAATTTAACCACGAGGGTAAGCACAGGTCAGTTAAAAAGACCCCAACCAATATAACCTCAATCTCTTCTTCAATCGAGCCATTGTTTGCTCTTACAGGAAGAGGGGAGTCATATGAATGGAGTTTAGATGACAGGATGCATTGCATTATCACAACGCTGCAGGGGAAACAATTCTCACACTCAGTCAGTGGTCTTATGATGTTAGGTATGGCTGAGAGTCAAGATTTTTAAATTGAAAAAAACATGCTTTTTCTCTTTCAAAGCCTTCAAACATAAAATCTGAGTTTCCATGTAAGCCCTATTAAATTGTTCTTCCATAAAAGTCTGCGCAACAGTAGACATAGCAATAGGAAAAGCATTTTCTAAAGGAAAGTACTTTTTTTCACAGTATCAGATTAGACTATGTTTAACCTACCTGAAGGGACACTATTAACTTTCTGGCAGAGAGTTGAATGAGTAGATTAATAAGCCTAACGCAACAGTATGTCAGTTAGCTTAGCTTAGCACAAAGACTGGAAACAGGGGGATACAAACCCAATAAAGCCCTGCCCACCAGCTCGTCTAAAGCACATATCACACATTATCTGTCAGCTTATGTTTAATTTGTACAGAAAACCAAACCTGAGGTTATGTGCAAGGCAAAATGAGCAGAATGTAAACAACTGTAAAAATAAACGTTGGCATATTTCAAGTGGATGGATTAGCACAGAAGTTACCCCACAGGATGAATCCTACAAACTTTGATGACTTTACTATGAGTTTCACATTCAGTCTTTAACGACAACATGTTTCTACTTGTTGTCGTTAGGCCTACAGTAATTGACTTACATAATGTTCAGTACTGTCCCAGTCACAAGATGTTCACCCTAACAATTCTTTGAAAGTGTGTTTCCTTGGTCAGCTGA
This sequence comes from Notothenia rossii, assembly GCF_949606895.1. Lineage (NCBI taxonomy): Eukaryota > Metazoa > Chordata > Actinopteri > Perciformes > Nototheniidae > Notothenia > Notothenia rossii. Next base: position 11,658,609 of record NC_136903.1, on the reverse strand, counting down.
AACCCTGTTTTGTTTCAGAGTTTGTTCCACTGATGTTAAGCATATCTTTTTATAGGCCAGACTTAGCCGAGCCAGCACACAATTAATTATAAGTCAGTACTGACAGGGCTTATCTAAATTAGAGCCAGAACTTACCCAATTAAAAAACTAAAGCCCATTGGGGAGGAAAGGATGTCCTCCTGCTCAGGCTGCCTAGGAGCTTGATGATGAGGGACAATGCTTGTCACGGCTTGCCTATTATTGAGACACATAACAACAAGACAAGACAATCCTAAAAAGTCAAATAAACCTAAAATGTCTTGGATCAAGTCGAATAAATTAGACAACTTCAAGGTTATGTCCCTGACAACAGGCTATTGTTGTTCTCATAATAAACCAGATAACATTTGAAACCAATGAAGTTATATAGTTCAGTTCTGAGATTTTTTCATTTAATTTGATTCAATTCTCATAATCAGTAGAACACATAACCACATTTGCATTGGAGTACTAGTTGTCTATTATCTATATCTATCTATCTATATATATCTATATCTATCTATATCTAGTTGTCTACTATTACTAGTTATCTATGATAAGATAAGCTTTGCTCGTCAAAGTTATGTAACAAATAGCTAAAGGTAAACCATTTTTTGGGGGAAAAGTATATGTGGCTACCTCAACTTTTCTACTAAAGTGCCGGTTAAAAATGTTGGGCAAAAATATAATTGTAACAACATACTTACTCATATTCAAAGTATTCATTCCCCATACACGTATTACTTATGAATGATTCTTTACATCAAAACGTATTGATACCATTTAATATCAATGAAAAGTCAATAGAAAATAAATCACGTAAAAGTCAGTGCTATGAACTGGATGTCAACTCAAATCCAGCCTTAACAGGCAAATCCCTAAAACAGCATGCTTTATGCAACCATTTAAGAAGCTGTTGACTGTATATTAATACAACAAATACTAAATACACTTTAATTGAATTATTAAACAGGAGAACATGCCATCTCATACTGAAATGTAATGAATCATATATTTAAATCCATGCCTAACATCAGTATTCTTCTTGTCGAGTTAAGGTTTTTGGAAGCATTGGAGGTGAATGTAACCATGGGTTCTTACAGGGCGCTCTTTATGGTGGCAGGTACGAATTAGATGAAACGACATGAACGTAAAAGAGGAGGATTGACATTTAAAAACACAGTCTGTCAGAATATCTGACATTTCAAGAGGAAACTGCTTATTTTATCATCCAGCAAGGGATCAGTCAAGGAAGGGATTTTTCCCCCGGATGTGAGCAGCCTCTGCAGGAAGGGTGACGTAATTAGAGAGCCAGTAGCTTTCAGTTTATTCAGTACATTACGTGCTCTGCCTTCAATAGACAAATCAAGACAAGAGGTTTTTGATAAATCCATTGCTCATTGTTAAAATATCAACGTTATTATTCAACCTTTTGTTAAGAAAAGTTATAAAGACGCATAATAATCTACACAATAGGCTTATCTTTTGAAAGAGTCTCATTCTCAAGTGACAATATGTCATTTTTCTATCATTAAAGATTTGATTCAATTAATTTGCAGACACTTCTCACTTAATTTAATTGCAATACACAGTACTCGAGAATACCCATTTGATATACTTAATGCTTGTTTTAGTCAACATTTTAAAATGATTTTTATATGTGTGCTCGTACTGTATAATTTACTCTAAACTTTTTAACTGTATATTAAAATCTATTATTAGTATTAAAAATATAACAATATAATATATAAAAAATATAACGAAAGGGGCCAGTCTGCAATTTTACTTTTTAAGTACATTTTACTGCTGATATTTCTTTATATTCAATTTACATTTGGACTTGCAATGGAGTGTTTAGATTGTAAATGTAATAGCAGAGTATCATTTTAGTTAACACATCAGTAAAGATATGTAGTTTCAAAGTCTTACCACCACTGTAGGAATAGAGAGCTCCCACTCTTTTAAACCTTAGGTCAACCATTAACTTCAGATATATTTGACCTTGAAATAGTATCGTATTGTTGTGATGTGATGTTGTGCATTCAGTCATTTTGTAGAGTTTTTTCAAGGCAGTATTACATATTGCAATTCTTCAAATGTCCACAAGAGGTCCCTGTTGATACTGAAATTGTAAAAACGTTAACGTAAAACAACTACTACAAAGCTCTGCTATTTACAGATCACATGGTTGGAAAATAAGTAAGTTAAATATAAAACAATACAAGCATACACTTTAAATAAAGTTCACTGTTTTTAACTACTTCTCACTAGTTGCTCTCAGCGGTTGCTCTCAACGGCTGTGTGGATGAGATCAGATTAGGGCCGCCTCCAAATCCTACTTGTTCCACTGGTTCCACTCCCCCGCGCAGTGCTCTCTGGGAAACTGAGTCCACTCTAAATAATTCAAGCTGCCGTACCTTTTCTTCCACCGCTAACAAGATGCCGGCCGTACATCACAAACTGCTCCTGGAGGATGCTTTGCAAGACAGTCCTCAGGTAGGCTTGTGTGGGTATTATCACGTTTCAAGACACGACTGTCACACGACAAGGCGTAACGAGCAATGAAGCTAGCTTTCTAGCCCAAACAATATCATGTTCCCGGCGTAGCCTCTTTCCACTGGCCGATGACAGCTCCTAATTGACACTTTGTTGTTGAAATGTAATCCTGTCACAGTCGCCTTCCTGCTCCAAACAAAGTTCTAGTTTATACTGCTAATCTATATGATCGGTGTGTATGTGTCTTTGTTGTGTTTACAAAGCTACTGCTCGTCCCAGTGCTCTTCTCTATGATATGCTGTTGTGCATTTAAACACCTCAATATGTTAGATGTATGGGCCATAGCTGAACCAGAATCCCTCTATTGCAATACTTTTATTTTTCCGATGTCGTATGAGGTTGGATTTTGGGGCTAGACCCTGTAGTGGAGCCGAACTGGGCCCGATTTACAGGATGTGGGAGGGGTTTCCATTATCGGACTGCACTAGAATTAGTCAATAGCCGGCTGCAACAGGGCAGCAGTGGTGGCTCCCAGTGGTAAATAGCATATGTTGTTTAGAGCCCAAAAGTCTAGGGTGCAATTTCAAAGTTGCAATCCATTAAATCCAGAACAGTCCTTGCTTTAATGCTCATCTAATTTAGCCCGTATTAAATGCTCTCTGTTGCATCATTCCTTCTCAAACAGTGCTACCCTTTTAGATGCTTAAGTACAACCCATGCTGAAGGGTTATTTCCTTCTTCACGTGTTTCAACTCCTACAAGAAATAGGCCTGGTGTCATTGCTACATTAAATGTAAACACAGCCAAGTTGTCAATGTTCCAGGTAATGGTTGGTGTGAAATGGTTCTCTATCTTTCTGTGGCAAAAGTCAGGTGGAGTAAACTGTAAACAGACGTTAGCCATGGGTGTGTTTCCTCTCAGCTGTATCTGCCCTGCCTTGCTGCACCTGTTTGGAAATAAAACTACACCCAGACAGGATTTTCTCAGTCTGCAGAAATTAAATTATGTTTAGTTTGACTTGGAAGCTTCACTTTCATAAGCCTCTGCATACTGCAGCTACTTCCCTCAGCCCTCTTTCCACCACCAGAAATGTTTTATGGATCTATTGTTTTATTTTCCACCAAACCTCAAGTTGTGTTTTTTAATTAGGGTACTTAATTACTACTTGTTAAGTACACTGCAAAAATATAAAAAGTAACACTTGACTCAATTTCAATATGCCCAGCTCCGCCTGAATTGTCCTGATGTAATAAACACATTTGATTATCATTTGTGGTTTTAACAGATGCTTAAACTCATTTGAATAATGAGTTGTTGGCATAACGCGACTTCACACCTCAGTATGATTTACGGTTAGGGCTGCAACTGACATTTATCTTAATTTTTGATTAATCTGCTGATTACTTTCCTAAATATTTAGTTAATAGATGAATTGTTTTTTAAATATTGGAAAAATGCTCATTGTAATTTCCTAGAGCCCTAGAGTACAACTTCCAGTTGCTTTCCTTTTGTGAAAATACTCCCAAAGATATTTGATTTGTAGGAGAAAGTTTTAAATAAACGTCATCTTCTTACCCAAAATAACTAATACATTTGTGTGTACCCTCCATCTCAAGTTTGTTCTAAAATGTGTTATATCAGGAAGAAGTCCACTTTTTAAACTCCAGATTGTATTTGTACATAGCATCCTTTTAATAATTAATTTAACTAACCACTCGTCTGTTCAACCTGTTGTCATATTTACCCAAAGAGTGTATAAATGTGTTGTTCCACAGACTCGCTCCTTGCTCAGCGTGTTTGAGGAAGATGCTGGGATGCTTACTGACTACACCAACCAGCTGCTGCAGTCCATGCAGCGTGTGTACGGAGCGCAGGTACTAAACACACACACACACACACACACACACACACACACACACACACACACACACACACACACACACACACACACACACACACACACACACACGCACACGCACAGACACACACTCCGTTTCCTTAACTGTGTTTGGCTTGGTTTAACATCATACAATTGGGCAGGTGTATGTTGTTTTTTCTTAATGGGAGTCATAAAATGTATTTGCTTGGTTGAAGATCATTTGAGGTTAATAATTAGCCTTATAAAACTACAGTAGAGCATTGTATTGGTTTACACTGAAGGGCAGATGCTGCTTTGGAATACACCAATGCCAAACTAGGATATTACACACACCTATATACAGTATGCAGCTGATACATGCAAACTGAAGAATGAAACATCCTGAGAAACATTCCAATTTAAGTGTTGTTTCTTTGACCAGGAAATAGGACATTTGCACAATTTCCGTGTAATGTGCAGTAAGTAATATTATTGTGCTGTTGGAGTGTAGATAGTTTTGACCTCCCTTGACACTTAGACAATGATGCCTCATTGAACAAAACGCAATCACGATAAATGCTTCATTCTTTTCACAGTAAACGGACACAACTTATAACATGATGTAATACCTCAGAACCAATAATGGCTCCCCGCCGGTAAAGCTGGCATTTATGTGACCCTTGTGTTTTTTAAAGGGATTTTTATTTTCAACCCTGACCATTTATTTTCCTTAAAGGGCTTAAAGAAATCATGTCAGTTTTAAAAAAGTTTTTTCCTTCATCTGCTCTTTACAGAGTGAGATGGGACTGGCCACAGAGCAGCTCTCAAGGCAGCTCATCGATTATGAGAAGAAAGTGAGTATTGTTATTATAATCAAGAGTATACTTTTCAATGGAGACAGGGGGTCATGTTCTAGTCACTTTTTTTGTTCCAGGTTTATTTGACTACTGCAGTCTCTTAAGACTTTAATGAATTATGTGTAATTGTTGCAAATGTAATTGTGCATGAGAACATTTCAGGAGTTTTAGACTGGCCAGCCACCATTATCCAGAAAAAATAAGCGCATAAATGACAACAAATAATGTTATATTTGTTTAACCACCTAATAATAGTATATATGTAATTTGATCTTTCTCTCCATGTGTGTCTGCCACACCTAGTCTTTGCATGATCTGTGCATGAAATAACCTTGAAGTGGAAGTGCCTCTCTGTTAGTTATTTATTATGGGTTCTAAATAACGATCCATGCATGAACTAAAACATAATGTATTTGCTGAAGTTGACGGAGCAGCTTCATGAAATAATAATGACAAATAAAAGTAATCGCATTTATGGATAAACAAATCTTGGGTGTGGATTTATGGATTAGCATAGGGTTTAGTAGCCTATTTGGCACTTATGAGCACTGTTTGCTAAATCTGCGCTACATAATGCAGTTTCATGGTATAAACTGTCTCCTCCTTCTTTCCTGTTTCATCTAGAATTTTGCCCTTGGGAAAGGTGATGAAGAGGTAGTCCTCACACTGAAGAGCTTCGCCAAAACTGTAGGAGAGGTGAGTTTCAGTTTTATTGTTTTATGGCTGTGTATTTATATGTGTGTGCTCACAGCAGAAGAGAGCTATGAATGCTAGGTTAATAGTTGGTTATTTTATGATGTAACAATGGAGATTACACCTGTGCTCCCAGATCATGCTGGTAAAAATGACCTTAAAGAAAAGACCTGAGGTGGATACTGCACCGCATGAAAGGACAGCAGTGGGGGAATAGATTGATGGATGAAGGGGTGTGTGTAAGCTCAGGAATATAAAACAGATGGGCTTGTTTCTGTCAGACACGGGGGTCCACAGGCATGCTCACTCAGCACTCAACAGGATTGAGGACACGGCAATCCACACATGCTATTTGTTTAGAGGACACAGGTATACTGTGTGCTTGACCTTTACCTTCTGATTTCCGAAGAACACTTATGTCGCAATGTCAATCCGGCCTACCGCTGCACCTAATGCTGTGAACTTTAGCATTGGCTAAACTCAGATTAACCTGCATGTCCTCCTGTTAGACGCTGGAGTGCAGCTTGTTGATAGGCAAAGAGAATTATCGCAGGTTTGCTGGTGTGTGCGGTATGTGCTCATGTTTCCAATGCTAGAGTTAACAGCAGGTTTTATTTTATTATTCTCTTCAGGAAATGTGCTGTTCCCCAATATGGGCTTGTTATGATTTAGCAGAGTCATTGTCTGTAGTTATGCACCCATTTCAAATATGACTTCACAGCTTGCTGCAGGAACAACCGGGAGCAAATGCCACTATTCATATTGAAATGAATTGAAATGCCTCAAGATGTTTGCGGAGAGTACATTTTCTGTTTATGTATTTGTCCATAGATGTTTTTTTTTTAATAACCTGTTTTTTTGTCATCCAGCTGAACTCCCTCCACTCGGAGCTCGCCCACCAGATGGCCGACAGCATGGTTTTCCCTTTGATCCAGTTTCGAGAGAAAGACCTTACAGGCAAGGCCACACGCACAACAGACAGAACACTTTTCATATTTGTATTTATTTGTTATGCCTGCTATCAACTGTCAAGAGTTGAATAAAGTTATGGGGAGATGGAATAACAGACGACAAAGGTTCCTGGTCAGCGCCTTTACCCCTAAACCACAACACCCCATTATTGTCACGTTATGAGCGATAAGTTATCTGGGCATTGCAATAGCTAGATGTCATTTATTTGATTTGGTTCATTGTTATTTTTTATATATTCTAACAAAACGTCCTTTGCTCTGAATGTTGCAGAGATAAGCACGCTGAAGGAAATATTTAGCATCGCCACTGATGGTGAGTACAAATCCTGACCTATTTAAGAAACCAATAACAATTACCAGTTAGTTTTTGATCCTCATGTCCCTTCTCTACTCTCCTGCAGAGCACGAGGCAGCGATGGTCAAATACAGCCGATTGCCCAAGAAGAAGGAGAATGAGAAGGTAGAGTGACTGTGAAGTGCTTCCTCTCTTGAAAAAGATTTTTCTCATTGAACTGTAGAAGGCCATACTGTACAGTGCATTAATGCTGTGGCAGTGCTTTGCTTTCATTCAAATATTCCTCTACAGCCACACTGCAGTGTTTTAGTAAGAGTGTTACAACACCATGCACTATAATGGCTGCTCAGATAACAGTCCTGCTATTTGCTCCCGTTGGATGTGTCAGCATGTCCTCTTGGACGTACAAGATAAATCGTCTTTGTTGCTTATTTGTATGTGTGTGAGACGAGGAAAAGTGTTTGCATGTATGAGTGAGTGTGCAGAGTTTGATCGTGAGTTGATATAAACATTTGCATGCTTATCCTCTCCTTCCTGGTCAGGTGAAGTCAGACTTGGTGAAGGAGGTGGCCTACACCCGGAGGAAGCAGCACTCGGCCTCGCTGCAGTATTACTGCGCCCTCAACGCCCTGCAGTATCGCAAGAGAGTCGCTATGCTGGAACCAATGCTAGGCTACACACAGGCACAGGTACTGACCACCATCTGGGTCACAACACATTAGCATATCAGTATTCAAAGTCCTGGGTATGCATCTCCTCTTTAGAACTGATTAAGTTAATAAAGAACAATTGTTAGAGTTCGATATATAAACCACGGGGGGAATAAGTATTTTATTCTTTTTACGGAAAAAAAGGGATTTGTATCTTCTTTTTCTGTTTCCAGCTTTTCAGTAGCTTTACTGTTTCATATTCGATATCAGACGAAATATCTTTGTCTATGTAATATTTTCGTTCACTATTTTGCATTTTATAGTCAAAACAATTAATCTAGAAAATGAATGGCAGATTATCTTTCAATTACATAATTGTTTGTTGCAACCCTGCATGTGACCACATGCAATGTGTCTCTCTACATTTCTATCGCATACTAATCGAACTGTAAATGTTTAAAGGTCCCATGTCATGCTTTTCTGGTTATTACCCGTCCCCTTGTTTGTTATGAAGGTTTTTCTGCATGTAAACGGTCTGCAGAGTCTCAAACCCTCAAAGTACACCCTGTAGCGAGTAAAACTCTAACACAGAAAAGACCTGTCTATGCTGCCAAAGAACGCCTCGTTGGGGATTTCTCTTTTTCCATTTTATTCTTCCTGAGTATGGTGACGTAACCATGCCCAGGTCCAAATGGACCAATCCTTGGAGCTCCTCACACACACACAATCAGCCTTATCTTTTCTCAGCCGCAGCTGCGTGGATCTCCACTCACAGTTCGCCACACACTCACGTGTGTATGCTCAGGCTGAGTTTCGCCGTGTCTCGCTGTCTCGCAGACCCCACGCAGCAACCAGGAAACCACACCAGTAATCCAGCTCACACTGTCCGCTCCTCAAGTCTCAAAGGGCGGAGCAGCGAGCCCCGCAACGTCCCGCCAACACGGCACCCAGGCCCCACGCAGCATTCCCATCTGTTTGTCATTAGTGGTGTCCTTTTCTGGTTGCTAACAAACGCCATTGTAACACATAAACACACCTCAAAGCACTGTGGACTCATAGGGAGGGGGGGGCAGGAGCTCCAACAAGGCGTGTAGGACAGAGATTACTATACAGAGATGCTGTATGAGAAACCAATGTGATTTTGGAACAATGTAAATCTATTTTCGTATACCTCAAAATGTTTATTATGATCAGTAGAAATGGCACAACATGGGACCTTTAAGTAATTCAAGATGAATAGCTCATTATTATCTCATCACGCAGATCCGCTTCTTCAAGAAAGGCATTGAGCTGGTGTCAAAGAAGATGGACAACTTCCTCTCCTCTGTGTCCAACATGACTCAAAAGTAAAGTCTATCTCATTAACAACCATGTTCCTGTGTATGTGATGAACCAAAGCTTTGGTATCAACAGTGTACAGCGCTGTGAATAGTTGTTTATAATCCTAAACAGAAATAGTTATACTCTGAACTACTGCAACACTCATCACCCTTTTTAGGCATGATTTAGCAGAATAACACTTAATAATGTTAAGCATCGAGTTTGTTTAAAAGAAAGTTCTAAATGTTTTGATGGAAATGCTTGTATTGAAACTTTGTCGGCCATTAGTATCCAGGCCCAGCTGGACTCGGAGGCGGAGGGCATGCGTGCGGCGCAGAGGGAGCTTCTGTCTGTGGAGGACACGGTCTATATGCCAGACATGGACACTGAGCCTGTCAATCGCACACTCATCCAGAAGGCTGGCTATCTCAACATTAGAAAGTAAGATTCATTGCACTCATCATGGCCCTATGTTAAATCTGAGGACACCTCATATTCACTTAGCGTTCTTTTTTGGTCGACATGTAAATGTGTGTCTTGGTAAGAAAAAAACATGCTTTTATATGTACCACTTTAAACATGTGACAATTCAATGATTTGGTAGATGATTAAGTCTGGCTCAATAGATCGTGCATTCAGTATACAGTGGTTATATGAAAGGGGCCCGTTTTCCTTTTCTGTCGTGTGTTATATAGGTTTCTGTGCATGTGGTCTGCAAAGGCTAAAACACCAATGTTCCCTCCAGAGGGAGTTTCTCTCCCCACACACTCCCCCCTGCCTGAAACGCCTCAATTGGACTCTTTTGTTTACTTCCGTAACACAGTGACATGACTCATGCTTCCATGGATAGCGTTACAACAATTTGTACATGATAGGCTAAGGGGGCGGGACATCTCTTGGCGGTTGATCATTACAAAGCCGGCCAGCTAACCAATCAGAGCAGACTGGGCTCTGGTTTCAGACAGAGGGTGAAAAGAGGTGCTGCAGCACAGGAGAAAATTAAAGACATTACATGTTAGACGCTTTTATCCAAAGCGACTTAGATACTCAATACAGTGGGCAATCCCCACAGGAGCAATATGGGGTGAAGTGTCTCAGGGACACAACAACATGCTGATTGCAGTGGGGTTTGAACCTGTGACCTCCAGATCCAAAAACCAACGCACTAGTCCACTGTGCCACACGCCCCATAAAAACCTATTTGAACATTAAAGCATTTGAACATGTCACAGTAGAGACACACGTTAATAATATGAAGCAACACATTTGCAAGTTAATGGGCCCTTTTAAAAGTGCAGTCAGCGATTCTGGAGAAAGTATGTTTATTTTTGAACTTATATTTCTTTCTTTGCAATTGTCAGAGCCAGGGCTGTGTATTAATGACATATGTCTTCTCAGTTCACACACAGAATGATGAGTGAGATGTTTCACTGTATTTAACTAAACAGTGTATTGGATTTGATTTGCTGACTTCACCTTAAAGTCTTGAAGTTAGAAATAATCAAACAAAAAAAATGATAAATGTGCTTCTCTTGCTAATGTTGTTCAAAATAAGCATGACTGCAGTAAACAATAAGTCAGTCACAGCCGACACGTCGGGTCAGGCAACATGTTGACAGTGTGCGCTGTCAGCCTTTTGCTGAGTGGATGTATGAGAAAAGAAACGCCCGTAATGGCTCCGGGAGGTGGAACTGCACCGTAGCCCGCGATGTGATTTAGTGAAATGTCAGAGCTGTCAAACTCTGTCTCTCGCTCATATACATCCAAAGTCTTTGACAAATGTCTGTGACACCGGAGAAAAGGTTTCCGCAGAATGTCATTCTGTTTAATGACACACACCGCCAGGAGCCTTTTGAACGCTTGTCAAAAGCTGAGTCCACAGAACATTTACTATATATTTCTCTATATTAAGGGTCTGAGTCACCCACGGCAGCATGAGCCATTCACTGTGATATTAAGTGTGTCTGCAAATATTTTTCAAACAGGATGTAGAAGAAGAATGCCATTTCAATGAGTCATGCAAGTGTCTCTTTGTTTTGGTGAGTCAGAGTTAAAGGACATTGTAGTCTACTTTGTTGTTTATGCACAGAAAGTGATAGCCAAAGCAAATTCAAACCAAAACAAAACAGATGTTCACCTTCACAAAAAATACATGTGAAGGAGAATTTATATTTACAAGTGTGAGGAAAAAAATAAGGACAAAACTAAAGTATTGGTTTAGTATTGGTTTCTAAGCTGATTCTTTTATTCAAGAATATTATTATTATTACTATTATTCAGTTTCTAAGCTGATTCTTTTATTCAGCTCAATTGGTTGTGACATATAAATTCCCAAGCAATACCAAATACCTTTTTTATTATAAATTGTACTATCACAGAATCATATATCTTACAAAAAAGAATATAACATAATATTTTCTTTATATTTTAAAGACTAACACCTATATCATAATGACCTGGAGCAGTTTTTTTGTACAAATGAAATCACCATTATTATTTATAATGTTTATATTTTTCCTAGTTCCAGTGAAATGTTTGTTTGTTTGTTTTAGTTTTAAAAACGTTAACACAACTTTTTAAGGAGAAAGAATTAGAATCTACTTCTTGCATATCTTTATTCTGAACTCATTTTTAAGCCAGATCCTTAAATCCCTGCCATTCTTCCTCTTTTACGAAGCCCTCCTCACTTATAGAACGTTCTATTACTCCACCGATAAACCTTTCGAAATCTCACATATCTTTGCCGACTATTATCCACTCTTTCTCCCCCTGTGCTCCAGTAAAACCGGCCTAGTGACCACAGCCTGGGACCGGCTGTACTTCTTCACCCAGGGAGGGAACCTGATGTGCCAGCCGCGGGGGGCGGTGGCGGGGGGCATGGTGCTGGACCTGGACAACAGCTCCGTCATGGCTGTGGAGTGTGAGGACAGACGCTACTGCTTTCAGATAACCTCCCCCTCAGGAAAAACGTAGGGACACTTTTCCACATGTCCAACAATAAGAGTAACGTGAATGAGATACTGGAGGAATCTTGTTTCATTCTCTCCCATTTTCATCACTGCCTGCAGGTCAATGATCCTACAAGCTGAGAGCAAACGGGAATATGAAGAAGTGAGTTTGAAAGATGACGTTTTAAAAAGCTGTCGGATCTTCCTTGTTGTTTTCTAACTCCATTCAAAAGACATCTGCTGGTTCAAGTATCTGTCATATTGTACTGGAGGAGCTGTCAGGACCGATCTGCGTGTTTGTCATATTTCCTTTTGTGCTTTGCCACATCTGACTGGCCTGTCACAGCTGGTGTCAGTCTGGTTCAGAGGAAGTGCTAATGCGGATCTCTTTGTTTCTTTTTAGTGGATTTGCACCGTGAACAACATTTCCAGACAGATCTACCTGACTGACAACCCAGAGGTAACACACACACCCCACACACACTGCACGTTTAAAAAAGGAACCAACGAAACCTACGACATGCTAACTTTAGTTGCTAATATATTGGTGGATTCAAAATAAACTTAATTGTAAAGTTTAAGTTGAGATGAGAGATACTAATTCCCCCCCGGGGAAATTCAGGAGTTTAAGCGGCCACAGAGTGAGATTGAAAAACAGGACAGTACAGATTCACACAAGATTAATCAATTAAAGATTTAATTAAAATACAAATGATATACAGGTCAGTGTTTCCCCTAGGATGGAGTCATAGCAGCGGTGCTAAGGCACGTGGGCCCAGCATAATGTGAGCGTGGAGCGCGTGGAATTTTTTAGTGTGTGTACGTGCAAAGTGTGCCCCCGCCAATGTGTCTGCCAGCAAAAGAAAGGCTCTTGAGGCCTAGTACCAGGGCCGGTTCTAGCCAATTTGCTGCCCTAGGAGAGATTTTATATACATGTATAAAGAATAAATGAAAAATCTCTACAAAAGACAAATACACTACAAAAACAGAAACGTATTGACATGGGTAATATAAATAAAAACGGCTTCAAATGTATTCAGTATTGTATGAAGATGTTTGAATTGGGAGGTGGACGTCACATCTTCTAAGGGGGTCCGGGGGTATCTAACTATCTTGACTTATCTAAACACTCAGAGAGTCCTTTACCTCACTGAGCTGTAGTTATCAGCCTCTCAGTCTGACAGGAGAGCTCTCCTCCACCCTGGTTGTAGAAACATCGACTTCTTATATCCGTCAGCGCAGCTAGCACCAGATTCTAATAACAACAGCGCCGGTACCGGTGCGCCCTCTCTCTCTCTCTCTCTCTCCCTCGCTCGCTCCCACGCTCGCACTTTGGCTGTGAACTGCGGGGGCGCCTGATAAGCCAACATCCCGCATTTTCATCACTTACAGCGCCCATCGTACAGGGCAAATGAAAAGTGTAACCGGGGTGAAAAGGGTGTTACATATTCTTAATTATGAATGTTGTTACATCAAGGCTGAAAAATAGGATGAGCGCCAACGGTCAAAAATGTTTTTTCCCCTCCCAGAGCTACCAGCGCAGCGCCCCCCCGGATCTGGCGCCCTAGGCCCTAGTACATACAGTGGCAATGTCTCAAGATTTAGCAAAAATACACCTTTATTGAACATACAGTAACACAAATACTACAAATCCACATAACAAACAATAAAAAATGCCACTTATTATTATTTTAACTAAATAAATAAAAAAGTTGTATTTGTATATAGGGGAAACACTGCAGGTAAATAACTGTTAAAATAAGAAATAAATTAAATGAACATATATATACATATTTGAGTAAGTTAAGTTGTGTCAAATGTTATTTATTTTTGTGCTCCTTCATCCCTTAAACACTGTATATAATAAGAACAAATTAGAAACAACAATTATAAATTAAATCTACAATAAGTATTCAATCTGTGAGTTATTTAAAGTGCTTATACATTATTTGTGTGTGCTTACTGTTCAGTATTTTTACCACCTTGGGGTGTAAAAACGGTATATGAGGTGTCTGCACCGAGCTCTGATGCTTCGTAGGCGTACCCTGAGGGAAGGAACGCAAACTGAACGTGTGCAATGTGACGGCCTGAGGTGTTAATCTGAATCCGTGGCGATGATGTCCGTATGATTTTATTCATCTGTACTGGGTTAGCCGTGTTTGGACTGTCAGAAGTACGCTAACAGTAAGGATGCCCTCTCTAAAGCAAACAGGAAGACATTTCGTTTTTGTGGACATTTCGTTTTTTTTTTTTAAAGCATCTCAGAAAGTATACAGTTTTGATTTGGTCTTGCTGAGAAAATCCATTTGTTGTTCTTCTCTGTTTCAGAGGCATAACATATAATGGTATTGTTCCAGTGTTGTCTCGTGGACCCCCTCCCTCCCTTCTCTCACAGCAGTTGTTGCCTTAACTGCTTTTGAAGCAAAACATCTTGCCTGTTTGCAGGGGGCTTGACTCTGTGAAAATGTTTACTCTTGTCACACAAACAGACAGTCGCTGTGTCTGAAATATCTCACTTTCTGTATTTTCCCTTCATCATAATCCCTAGGTGGTTTACCATGGAGTAAGTGATGATTACAGATTTCAGATACTAATCATCCTGTTGTGTTACTAGTGGAGCAAAACTGCAAATGACACGCTTGTCATCTCAAGATCTTTAGGAACCAGTTGTGTATCTGTACGCTCTATGAAAGCTACTGTTAATGTTTTGTTCCTTTTTGTGGGGGATTTCAAATCTCTATAGAGCTGTGGTCTGATTTCTAGGTGCTACAGAATGCAGACAAAAGCTGGAAAGTAAATGTTGGGCACAAAACAACAAATCAAGAATGTTTTCAGACACCTTGTTTTGTTGTTGTGAAAGTTGTCAGTGCGGAGATGACCCCTGGTGTGGGTGTTTGTGCAAAACTGCATAGACTCATCCTCATTTGCATATAAATATATACTTAATGATCTGTGTTCTTCCTCCTTGTCTCAGTTATTCTCTTTCTGAACTCTGTTAATTGCTTTGTTGAAAAAAATAATTGAGCATTCTTCTTGTTGCCACTAATTAGAGTAAAACAACGAAATGTAGAGAGCAAACTTGCCCCTCAATATATCATTGTTTTTTTTTCTTGTTTTTTGAAATTTAAAGCATTATTTAAAAATGAACTTTTTAACTAATCACCTTAATGTATTCAAACTTCAGGTTCAGGTTATTTATTATTTATTAAAGGTTATTCTCCCAAAATTACAACACAGGATATATACTGTATGCCTGGGTAAGGAAAGACTTAACAAAATAAACCTGGAAGTACTTGTATGTGTTATTGCTAGTAAATCATTGTACACATGTAGAGAGTATGGGAGAGATGAGAGAACGGTTAACATTTTGTGATGGTTTTTAACCTTTTAGGCACTTAATACTGCTCTGCTCTGATTTGATAAATAAGCTAATTTCTGATACAGAGATCTTGTTTGTTGTTTAGGCTGTGGCCATTCGACTGAACAAGAGTGCCATCCAGGCGGTCACCCCCATCACCAGCTTTGAGAAGAGACCGGAGGGCGAGGCCAACCCCGACAGGTCAGGCTCGTCTAACTTCACAATCTGCATCCTTTTCTGTAGTTTATAATGAAGTTATTCAAAGGTGGCTTTTAAACTGCGCTGAACTGGGTTTTTGATTTGTATGCGACTTGCTTTTTGCATGTCTTATTGGTTATTTATGTCAGTATGTATCTCAAATGTTTATAATTGTGTCAGTGCAAAACACAACATCTTTACATGTAAATTGTTCACGGCGTAAAAAGAGATTGAGAATGTGATTACATTTTCCCTCAGTAGGGAAGGAACAAAATGTCCGCCTATGATGACTGAGGTGAACCGACATTATGCATCTTGTCACTTTCTGCTAAGTTGCATACCGCTTAAATGTTCTCCACGCTACGAATGAGCAATTATAGCTTGGCAACGGTAACTAGGCTTGTCGGGTTAGAAGAAGAAGAAGATACACTTTATTAATCCCTACAGGGACACTTCTTTCCCCACTCTGTTGTGTTGAGGATATACATGCAACACACAACCACATGCAGATAGGAGAGGTGGCAGAGCAGAGAGGCTGCCAGGTACTCGGCACCAAGGGAACAGTTTCGAGGTTAGGTGCCTTGCTCAAGGGCACCTCGGCAGTGGCCTTGGAGGTGAATTGGCACCTCTGCAGCTCACTCCGTTTTGTTCCGATCGGGACGTGAACCGGCAAGCCTTTGGTTCCAAGATCAAGTCCCTACAGACTGAGCCACTGCCGCCTCAAAGATGGACTTTTTATTAATCCCTCGTGGGGAAATCGTTTCTCTGCATTTGACCCATCCTAGTGTTAGGAGCAGTGTGCTGCCATTTTGAACGGCGCCCGGGGAACAGTGTAGGGAACGGTGCGTTGCTCAGGGACACCTCGGTAGCACTTGGTCTTGCCAGGACTTGACATGGTGACCTTCCAGTTGCCAAGCCAACCCCCTATCGACTTCGCCTCCACCGCCAGGCTTTGAATTTCTCAACATGTCAAAGTGGTGCCAATTGTTAAAAGAAATCCTAAAGAATCTGAACACTGAAAGCATTATTGGTTTCTGAAACTGTTCTTTTGAAGTTGAGTTTTGGACGTTTTGGTTATTCCGTTTTTTCCAAATAACTGATCCGCTGTTTCTCCCTGCAGAGCGAAGCCAGGCGGGGTCCATACCACCGGTGGTTCCCAGAAGACGGGGGCTGCTCCGGAAGCTGAAGACCTGATCGCCCCCGGGACCCCCATCCAGTTTGACATCATGCTGCCAGCCTCCGAGTTCCTGGACCAGAACAGAGGGGGGGGGAGGTGAGGGTGCATGTTAGTGAGAGCAGAGCAGGAGTGATTAGAGCTGCTGGTGGATCATTTCCTGAAAGTCTGCCTCATAGTGGTTATTATTTCATTTCCAGGAAGCAAAAATAGTTCTTAATGGCCTCGATGCAGAGGTTTAATAGCTTTTTGTGTGTGTGTGTGTGTGTGTGTGTGTGTGTGTGTGTGTGTGTGTGTGTGTGTGTGTGTGTGTGTGTGTGTGTGTGTGTGTGTGTGTGTGTGTGTGTGTGTGTGTGTGTGTGTGTGTGTGTGTGTGTGTGTGTGTGTGTGTGTGTGTGTGTGTGTGTGTGTGTGTGTGTGTGTGTGTGTGTGTGTGTGTGTGTGTGTGTGTGTGTGTGTGTGTGTGTGTGTGTGTGTGTGTGTGTGTGTGTGTTTCCTTCCTGGCAGACGCACAAATCCATTTGGAGAAACGGACGATGACTGTTCTCCAGAAAGCGACGGTAACCATTTCCCTCATCTGAATGCAACTAAATGCTTCTGCAAAGCACAGCTTGAGCCCGGCTTGACCTCGTTGTGTGCCTGTTCATGTCCCTTACCTTCATACCTGAACCAATGAATTGACTTCAGTGTTTTATGCCGCCGACCTGTTTGTGATGATTGTATGTTTTCCGCAGACTCCCTCCTGCAGCAGGTGTTCGCCGTGCGCTTCCAGGGTTCGATGGCGGTGCGCTGCGG
The DNA here is from genome assembly GCF_949606895.1 of Notothenia rossii. NCBI lineage: Eukaryota > Metazoa > Chordata > Actinopteri > Perciformes > Nototheniidae > Notothenia > Notothenia rossii. Next base: position 11,640,978 of record NC_136903.1, on the reverse strand, counting down.
GAACAATCAGGAGGTGATCTACGAGGCCATGAGGCAGGTTCTGGCCGCCCGAGCCATTCACAACATCTTCAGGACCACAGAGTCACACCTCATGGTCACCAGCAGCAGCCTCAGGTACCGTTTACTGCATATCTGTCAAGTTGGACATGAGTACCAGAGATTTGGACAAACTTTTCAGAAGTTTACTTCCAAAGAAAAAAAAAAAAAAAATGTGCAGGTGGAAAATAAAGTTGATAGTCCTGCACTGAAGGTAGAAAGAAAAATGATGTGGTATTTAAAATGCTGTTTGTCTTTTCTCTGCAATCTTTTTGGCTCTGTTGAAAAAGCAATAGTACTATTTCATCTGCCTCACACAGCCTCACAATCTTTTCTGCTACAAGTCATATTTCATTGTTTACACTCTGATTTGGAAAGCTGTTGTATAACCCTCGGTTTATTTCCCCATTGATAAGAAGCTTCATCTCGTGTAAGCATTGTTTCGAGCTGAAACAAAACAAGGTCGAGGCTGTTTCACGAGTCTTCATTATTCACAAGTGTCTCCTTTGTCTTCACAATAGGTTGATTGACCCTCAGACTCAGGTTACAAGAATCAGTGTGAGTATGAACAGTTATTGAATCTGTGTTAATCAAGAGCCCTTTCTCTTCTTTGTTCAGACGTGAAGATTTAGTCAAGGTTGCAAAAGTTCCGATAATATTTCTTTCATGGAAATGAACAGGAATGAATGTTAATTAACGAGAACGCGGTGAAATCTCATTCATTTGTCTAACTAATGCCTCTGAACTGCAGTCAGTGATTTCTTTCTTTATACAGTACAGTCTGAAGTCAAAATGCATGGAAGTTTATGGAAACTAGCGGAATTTGAAATAGCACGAATAAATAATTGAATACCAAGATTTTAACCATAAAGTAAAATTTAAAGTTAAAGTAATTATAATTTGAGTGGAAAGTTTAATTTAGAGAATTATTGTCATACAACAGGTATATGGAGTATGCGTATTCAAATTAAGAAATAATAAGGTAATTAGGAAACTAAGGTAATGCATATTTATAAGCATAGCACATAGAACTATTACAATATATTTACGTTTTTAAGTTATACTTTACTAAACTACTTAGACCTCGTACTACCCTATGACTCTTTATTTATTTTCAATGATTTGCCGCACTATGACTTGTTAGACATTTAGCTTAGGTGACTATATGCTGGTTAACAGAAGTATGGTAGGCTGTGGCTCAATGGATAGTGTGCTGGACTTGGAATCAGGGGGTAGCAAGTTGCAGTCAGCATGTCGTTGTGTCCCTGAGACACTTCACCCCAAGTTGCTCCTGTGGGGATTGCCCTCAGTATTGAGTATGTAAGTTGCTTTGGATAAAAGCGTCTAACAAGTGACATGTAATGTAATGTTATAAAAATAATAACATCATTGAGTGTGTTTTCGTTCATTGCTGTTGAGATCTTCAGATAATGTACTGACATGTAATGCATGCAAAAACAATGTATAATCTATTAACTCAAGCAATATAGTCCAAACTTTGCTGAAAGCATGTCATCCTTTGGTTCAGTGCTGCAGGGAGGGGGGGGGGGGGGTTATTGTGATGGCTGCACATGTGATGAGAGGATGCACTGTGAATAGAGAGGGTGGTCATTCTACTGAAGTCTTATTTAGAAGACATACTTTATTAATCCCTCACAGGGAAGAGTGTATGCTTGTAAACAAGTCTGTACATGTGATGGAAGAGTGTGCCAGCGCGTGCAGTGAATGGGCACCATTTGAATAAATTGACATACTTGTAAAGTCAAAATAACCCGTTAGACCTGGCATTGCTTTTTGATACGTATTTTAGTCCCACTGAGAGGTTCACTGTTTAAGCAGTCAGGTCCACATTTCATTCTGAAAGTGTACAAAATGTTACAAAATGAACTTCCTTTGGCCATTTTTGTATCCTTTGCAACCCAAGCCGCGTCTCCTGTAATCCACTCGGACCACGTGTTTCTAAATCTGTATTCCCCTCCTGTCTCTTCTCTCAGTTCCAGCTGGGGGAAGTGACTCAGTTTGCGGCGCACCAGGAGAACGGCCGGCTGATGGGCTTCGTGGTGGAGGGCAGGGACTGGAGTGATGGAGACGAGGAGGGGGAGCCTTCGTTTAGCACCTTCGTCTTCGAGAGCAACACAGAGGGCGAGAAGGTAGATACAGAGAAAAGCTTTACCCTGTTTTAAGAAGGGTAAAATGCGTGTATTAAAGTTGATGTTTTTGTCTTTATTCACAGATATGTTACACCATAAGTTTGGCGAAGGACATTGCAGAAGCTAAGAAGGTATCATCAATAACACAATCAGCTGATTTCTCCATAACAGAGAAATGACACCTCATTGATGTTTAAAGTTGGAAGTCATATTTTAAACGACCCGTAACTCTGGAACAGTCTCCCTGCAGTAAGCGTTAGAAAATGAAACCGTATTGCTCATCTCTTTCAATGTGTGTGTATGATCAGTTTATTTGGTTCTGATTTACTCTCTGGAGGCCTTTCTTCTTTTCAATGTTCTCTAGTCCTGCATCTGCCTTTTTATTTGTCTCTCTTATCTCCTGTGAAGCTCATTTTATTGCATATTTCTGTACAAAATGTGCTCGATCAACACATATTTATTATATAATTTATTTAGGTTTTATAGTATCACGACACTACATTAGAGTGGTTTTTCAGTGGCTGATCAGGAGGTATTTATGAAGAGAAATAAGAAAACAACTTCTACCTCCCATAGTTCATACAAAAATGTATTGTCACGACTTGTGGATTTAAAAAAAAATCACGCTCAGGTGAAATAAGCATTCTGTTACGTTTGTTTCCTCAGGACCCAGACGCCCTGGCCCAGCTGTTGAAGAACATGCCTCTCACCAACGACGGGAAGTTCCTGCTGCTGGAGCCGGAGACGGGCGACACGACCAACGGAGCGGAGGAAGACCTGGAGTCTGAAGCCTAGTTCCCCCCTCAGGACCAAAAAACCACCAGGGACACGGTCCGTCCTTTGCCTCGGAGAGAAGTTTCTCCTTGAAGGTGATGCCATGACCGGCTAACCCCTAACTCTGGTACTCTAGCACCCATAATAGAGAGTGTAGGTCACTTCCACTCACCCTCTGTCACAGACCTGGAAGGAACAAAAAGCAGATCTGATGGCTTCTCTATCAGATCTGCTTTTCTTTTGTAGCACGGGTCTTTGGATTTGGAGTTGTTGTTTTGGGACTAAAAAGGGAACAATAGGTATCGATTGTGTTTCAATGTCTTCTAGTATCCCCGGCCATCTAACAGAAGGTGGTGAATTACTTTGTTTTAGGTTTACATTAGTTCTTAGGTTTTACGTCGTTTGGAGAGTTCATTCCTTTGCTATGTTTACACGTTAACTTGTACGTTATGCTCTTATGCAACTATTTTTGTGTTTATTTTGTTTGTCCGTGTACAAAAAAAGTTATTGCACTTCCAAAAGTTAATATCAGTTTAGTAATGCTTGACGGCTACCGAATGCACTTATTAAGACATTTTAAGACAACGAAGGACTTCAAAATGGTTTAATTAATGTCAATCTTTAATCAATGACTGTTAAATTCCTTATGATTTAAACTGTGTGAGCATGTGTGCCCTGAACAGTGGACACAATTGGCATGAGCGATTAGATTAAGCATCTTTGTTCTTCCTGCACTCTTACCACTTACACATATGGTGGTCTTAAGCATTCCTACTAAACTGAATTCATGTAATATTTTTTGTTATAACCACTACCTATACAAAGCAAGTCTTAAGATGATCTGTATGCAAGGTTCTCCTCAAGCAGCCAAATAATATTTAGTCAAATGAGTAGGTTGGGCTAGGTTTCTTTAAGGCGTTTTGTAAATACGAGCCGTGCGAGTGTCTATATGGTGTTTAATCAGTCGGCTGCATTAAAAGCTTTCAGAGTCGATATGCTAGGACTAATGCGGTGCATGATTAAATAATGGCGTTCTCTCCGTCCCGTCGCAGAATATTAAAACTCTACACTGAGCGCTGAGCTGTAATATTAAAAGAAATGTCACGGTAACGCATGTAGGCAGTGGGGTATAATGTACGTTTGAATACAGGAAGATTAAAGGAAGGCAGGCGACCCCTCCCCTTTGGGTCCATGTTCGGTTTTAGTCAATTTGAGCTGTTATGATATTAATGGACGGTGGTGTTGAACGATGAAAGTGTTTTTGTACCTGTAATACAGACGGGGTCATAACCACTGACTTGACGTTGATCGTGAAAGTTACATTGTGTTGACCATTGAGTGTCTGTCTGCTTCTTTTTTTTTTACTCTATCAGATTTCTTGGCGTAATCACATATTAAACACGGAATAAGTCTGGATATTTCCTCAAGGACTGTCTGTTCTTCTGGTGAAATCATTAATTATGAGTATGTTTTGTCACTGCTCATTGTAATCTACTGAATAGTTTGACATTTGGGGAATGGGTACATTTGCTATCTGGTGTAAGAAGAACAGATTGATAAACTAAAAACAGGTGTTAAAAGCTTTTGAAGAGACATGGAGCGTTACAACATATTCCGATCAATAATGGAAATTGAAGTTTTTGTGTTTATCTCCTCAAACTCTTACTGTAAGTATAATGAAAGCGTCCCTCTTTAGTGCTGTTCTAGTGAAGGCAAGAGAGTACACGACTCTCACAGCACAATGGAGACATGTTCATATGTTCAAGCCTCTCTCGGTGGTCTTTGCCTGAAGCTTTTGTGAAGCCTGCTCATTCTCATTATGAAACTGTAATGGTAATTAACCTTGAACCACGTCTCAGACTATTTCCTATTGGGTCCTTCAATTTGAAAATAATTGGACCTGGGGAGTCCTTGAAAAGTGAATACATTTGATGATTAAGGTGGTGTGGTACTCTTAATGAAAATATTGTTGTCAAAGGGTCACAGTATCCAGGTTACTACACTAAGATAATGAGCGTGTTTCCCTAAATGTCAAACTTTTGCTTTAAGTCGCGACGGTTAACCACTTCTCTTCCTGTTGCCTGATGTAAATGCGTATCTTCTGATGCTTTAAAGAACAATTCATCCATCCAGTATGTTTGCCCTGTTCTTCTTCAGGTGCTGGTTGACACGCTTCAATCACACCGTTAATAAAACTAAAGCTTTGCAAACTAACCTGCAGCCCACAAGAGCCTCCGAATTTCTTTCCTGTTCGACTTACACAAGCTTGTCCTATTCCTGATTTATGAATATGATAACATTTTTTTAAACTACACCATCCATTCAATAAAATAAATCCTCTTCTTGTTGCAGCCCTTTAAACGTGTTACTGCCGCGCTGCTTATTCTTGTTGAATGCTTGCCCTTGAAAGTGAAAGCAACATCAGGAGAACTCTGGGTACTCATGGTGTAGAAAATACATTTCAGTTACACAGTAAATACTGCCCTCTACTTTTATGAATAGCCAAGGTTGACACAATCCATTACCCATAATGCTTTACACCTTATTTGTCCTAGTTTTCTTAAATAAATGCTAACATGCAATCTTGAATAAATACAAGTAGCTTTTTTACATAAATGTGTTTTCTTCACAAAAGTACTTAAGCATCAAAACTAGAAAAAAAGAAGTCATTTTGCTTTTGTATTTACATAATACATAATATATAATGCACTTATATTCTAAACAGTTGGAAGAACACCTGAGCGGAGACTTTACAGTAGGCCTCTTTACAAACGTTGGCAGCATACAGAGAGTCCAGAAGCAAAGCCATTAATCAAGCGCAGGCATGTAGTTCAGATCCTCCACATTCATTACTTAAACTGGCTTTAATGTCAAACGCATGCTCTAATATAAAGCACCGGTGGGTTTTTGAATATATTTTGAACAGTGAAATGAAGGCCAGAGGAACTGCATTTATCACACGTCTGATTATGTTTCCTTTAAACACATTTCAGGGATTCTAAAAATGTAAACACACACGGTACACGACGGTTCATTGGATAAGTATCTAAGCCTACAGCTGACACACACGCCAGAACAGAGCTCAGGAGTCTTTGTAGTAGTTGTTGAAGTTGATGCGCAGCAGGAAGTCCTCCAGATGAGGCTGGTAGCCCCGGTTCACCAGCTTGGTCACCACTGAGGAGAGAGGAAACATAAATCACTTAAAGGTAGGGTAGGTAAGAATGGAGAAACCAGCTCGAGTGCGCTAGAATTTGAAAGTACGCAGCCGGAAAAAATCTGCCCCTTCCTTCAGACTTCCTTACAGAGCCCCTCCTCCAACACACGAACGCGCACATGACCAATGAGGGCATGAGATAAGTGTGTGCACAGATGGAAGGCTGACAGGCAGGTAGGCCATCCGGTTATTTTAACCGGGCCGGCTCAGATGATTGGTCGTGCTTTTTAAAGCGCTACGGCTTCCAGAGATGATATATTTATTGTCAAAGCATTTAATATATTCATTGCCATCAGGATGTTAAGAGCATTCCATGGAATATAACAAAAAGTATTTCTGAAGTGAATTACCTACCCCACCTTTAATACATGTTTTATTTTTAACAAGAAATTACCACTCCTCTGTGGTTCAGTTACAGAATGATTTGTGGGGATGTATAATGCGTCAGTATCTTCACATAAACAACATCTGAAAATACTTATTTTATACATGTAATGTCAGTGATGGGGGACAACATCCACTATAACTTACATTGCTTTAAGAAATAATCCTGTAATAACAAGCATGAACAGGAAAAATCATGAAGCCAGAAATACTGAAAGTAAACCATAGCTAAAAATATGTAAATAAATAAACCAGCTTTTTGTTTGTTATATATTTATACACATAAAAACTCTTACTGTTACTTATTTATCCTATTCATGTTCAACACTTCTGATCACACACACACACACACACACACACACACACACACACACACACACACACTTTTTTACATATCAACAGTAGAAAGATAAATATTTATAGAGTATCTATAGAATTCACAATGCAAAGATACGGTATAAGTTAGAATACAGTGTAACACTAAAATATAAACATAGGACTATATAAAACATACTATTATATAAGCGTCTAAAGGAGTGTGAATGTGTGTTCTAACACGCACACCCACACGCGTCATAAAATGTTATAATCCAAAACAAGCAGCTTTAATCAATATGTTTTATACTTTGTCTTGATTGTTCATTAATATATAATTGGGCCCTTTTGTTAGTTTTGTTGACCTTATTTCCAAAGTAATGACCTTTTATCCAGATCCAGATGCTTTACTCATTATCCTCAGGGCATGTTAATCAAGGTTAAATCTAACTTCCTCCTAAAAACATCTTTCTTATTGCCTCATTACTGCTAAAAGGGTAATACTCAGATACAATACGACCTACTCCAATTAAAAGAGCTGGACGACTAAAGTAATCCCTTACATTCATTTGACAAGCTTTAAAAAACAAACTCTAAATTTGACATCATTTGGAAACCATTAATTACATTGCGGATTGAAATGAAGAGACTAAATTCAGTTTAAACCATTTTAACATTGGGCAGGAGCATCTGGTCTTCATTGCCTCCCTCTTGTCTTATCAGGTAGACATTTCTTTCTGATTTAATGTCAAGTGGATACTTCTATAAAACATCATTTGCAAACTGAGCAACAGGTGAATCAAGCTACGTGATGAGCATATCAGAATCAGAATACCTTTATTAGTCCCACAGAGGGGACATTGACATTCTTACAGCAGCCAAAGACAGCGTCATGTAACAAGCATGCATACAAAAGTATTAAAGATAACAACAATTAAGAAAAAAATTACAAAATACACATCCTGTAACAGTTCTGAGGATTTAGCAGCCAGGTATATATTGCACAGTTATTAACGGCATATATATATATTGCACATAGTTGGTTGGTATTTAACAACAAGGGGTATTATAGTGTATAGTGTATGTGAAGATGTTATATCCTTACCTTTGAAGAGGAACTGTGAGTAGTACTTGAAGGTGTTGTAGGACTGCTGCATGGCGATGAAGCTGGGGTGCACCGCCTCCCCCTGCTGGCTGCCCCAGGGCTGTGCGATCAGCTGCGCCCGGAACTTCAGGATGAGGCTGAAGATGCTGTGGATGATGTTCATGACGGGGGCCGCCTTCTCCGTCAGCAGACCCCTGGGGGGGACAAGGGAGGGTGCAGAGTTTAGGAAACATGACAAGGAACTTTGAGATGACTTCTCGGAAGGGCTGGCATCGTACACGGGAAAGTGTGATTCTTACAACCTCACCTAATGAGATGAAATCATTCATCAGGTTCAAAAGTTAACCTCCCATCCGTCTGGAATTTTAATTAAGTTGTTACAAAGAGGGTGAATTAATTTTGTATGACATGATGGGTGCAGAGTGCCACTGCAACTTGCTGAGCCTGTACAGAGCCCGGAGAAATGATTTATCTCCAGTGAATTTTTCTGCATTTCCTTCCATATCTTCCTGAAATCCTGATGGTGTGTAAGATATATATTTGCTGTCTACGTTAAAATTCACAAAACTCAGAACAGCGATAAAAACGTGTAATTTTGACTGTATTTGAAGGATAAGGGTTCCCAAAAAAATGCATCAAGTTGGGCTGCAATTATAAATCTGAAATCTATAAGTTGATTTAATGAGTTGAGCAAAAGACGTAAAGGCCAATCATTTCTAGTTAGGTTGATTTGAATATATTTTAGTTTTGGACTGTGGATCGCACAAAAGAAGACATTTTTTTTCAACACATTGAGCTCTGCAAAATATTGATGGACAGTTTTAATTATTTTCTGGACCCGAGCCCAAATAAAAGTGTTTTTCTAGGGAGGCATCCATCCAATCTTTTCTCTGCCAATACCAACTCCAAAGCCTCGTCTAAGGCAGGGCTCGACAGTAACGGTTGACATTGGCAACCATTCAGAAAAAATGTCAACCACTTCTTGGCCTTTGGTTGCTATCAGTGGCAACCACTTTTTAACATGAAGAAATAAGGACAGCAAACAGCTAAATGTGCACCCCAAATAGATAAATGTTAATTATTTGTTGCATTAAGAGTGATATTTAATTATTGTTGTGACCAGTCGGAACCTGATACTTAAGTTGCACGTGCATTGGTGTGATTACGGAGCCAGAAAGAGATGGACGTGTACTCGCGTGCGCTGTGTGTTTGTTTTACAATTAATGGCAAATTAAGTTCTTTGACTGTGGGGTAAAAAGTTCGGCCAACCCGTCAACATCTCAAACGAATGTTCAAAGTGATTCAACTGATAAAGTCTTAGGAGGCGAAACATTGTGCTGCGTTGTGCATTCACTTCCGGTAAAAGTCCTTTCAAAATAAGAGTCCCGATCTTGTTACTACCAAAATAAAAGTGCAAAACGAAACTTTACCATAGGAAAATATTGGCATACAAATATAATCACTTCTATAAAAAGGTAATACATTTTAAATATAGTTAGACATATTAAAGGTCATCTACAGCATTAATAATTAATATCTAATTCTTAACTGTGAATGGTTTTCATTTATTTAACATTAGAAATGTATTAGTCTGGCCAATCCAATACTTCAATGCTAAAGTGCCAATGGATCTATGGTGGGGGTCAGCACAAAGGTCAAGACTACCCACATTTGAAAGGGAGACAACGGATAACTAGTGACTTGCTCAATTCATTTGTGAGGGATCTGTGAAGAACATGACAACAGCTGCACTACTGGTGTTTAGTATACCAGCAATTGAGGGTGGACAAGTTTACTACCACTTAGGTTTCAAATAATTGTGTTAATTACTGATTGTAAAGCATTTGAACATTCTTTTGTGTCACATTTTCAATATTAAGTTGATGTATAACTGTATAGTATATTAATTATTAAAAATATAAGGTGACTAAAAATGGCAACCGTATTTTTAGTTTTGGCAACCAAAAGCTGATGCCTGGTTGCCAGCCTGGCAACCACTTTTAAAAGTTAGCGTTGAGCCCTGTCTAAGGATTTGTGCCAATCACCACATTTAAAAATCTGCATACCTTCATACTGTAAAGTGTCAATAAAAGATCAGACAACTGTAAAGAAATCGACATTTGATATGAGAAAAACCCTCAAATCCTTACTTATATTTTACTGACTTTGTGCTAGTATTTATCATTACATGTCACTTGTTAGACGCTTTTATCCAAAGCGACTTACGTACTCAATACCGTAGACAATCCCCACAGGAGCAATTTGGGGTGAAGTGTCTTTCCCAGGGACACAACGACATGCTGACTGCAGTGGGGTTTGAACCAACACACAACCCACTGCACCACACGCATCATATTGAATGTATTCTTTTATACAACATTTTGACAATTTGTGTAACTGCTGTACATGTAGAGATGTCCATCAGCCAAGCACTTCCATATAATGCCTTTAAATTCACGCAGCAGCATCATCAACAAATTCTATCAATCCAAAGTGTTACAGTTATGCCACCAGGCATTTGTGACATCCTGTAGAGAGGACTACTTTGTGACTCATGCATCTGTAAATCTATGTCCACAGGTGACGTGTTTAGGTGTATTCAGCATGTGTCTATTCATGTTGTTTATGCATGCAGTCTTTGAGTTTACAAGGTGATCTGCTCTCACATGGGGCGCACAGGCTAACAGCTGATAACGCTGAAAGCTGTGATCACTCAAAAATACTGCAAAGTGGAACATGTGTTCTTTCAAGGGGACACAAGGACATTTGAACTTGGTCCAAAGTGTCTCCTACCTTGCAACAAATTGAGGAAACATACCATCTACTTTGGGGATGGAGGTAACAGCTGGTATGATATTGCACGTGTAGCTCCAGGCCTCACCTGAAGATGGCTCTGTTGAGGTAGTCTGCGTGCGTGCGGTGGATGGCGTCCAGGTCGTTAGCAGTGGCCAGTTTGGCAGTGAACTCCATCCAGGACACTTGCAGGATCTGGTTGGTGATGTATCCCTGTATCACTTTAACAAAATGCTGCATCTCATGTCTGTAGAGCTGCAGCTGATGAAACTGCACCGAGCGGCCCGCACCTTTCACCAGAGCTGAGGGGGAGTCAGATGGAAACAAGTCAGTGCTGCGGGGAAACCTTTGCTGGCATTTAAATGTGGAGATCGGCTGTGAATAATATTGTTTCAGTGAAGGCTACGTCCCTCGAACACCTTAACACTACGTTTTTACCCCTTCAGGATATCCATTTAAATGGTCTCTGCACAGGCTCCCACTGATCAATAATATCCGGCCCAGTGAAGCACACTGTTTTGACTACAGTCCCACTGCTATGAGACGTATAAATAAAACAGAAAGGAATCACAGCATCCCCCTCAATGAATATTTTATCAACAGTTGAAGCGCAACGGGAAGAATTGTAACTCTTTCTGCTCAGAGGTGAAGTTGAGTCAGCTCCCTCCTCTTCCTCACCTGTCCTCTTGAGGTGGAACCAGACCTCGCGGAGGCTCCACACCATGTGTTTGAGCTGCAGCACGAACGAGAACAGTCGGTTGTACTTGTTCATGCAGCTGTCCGTGATGATGATGTTCAACGGCCAGTCCACCTGGGAGATGACGGGAAGGAAAAGAGACGGGGGGTGAACAAAACAGTGTGTGAAGGTGTGAGTGTGAAGAAGGAAAAGGAAACAGAAGTTATGAAGAACAGGTAAAATGAAGCGTGACAAATGAGGCGAGGGGAGGAGAAAGGTGTGAGTGCAGAGACGTTGATAAAGGAGGTGAGAGGATTGTGAAGCGAAGGCAGGGTGGTGAGAGATAGGGGGTGGGAAAGGAAGGAGGAAAATGTGTATGGGGAGAGAGCGTAGCAAAGAAATGTGAAGCAAAAGATGGAGAGGGAGGAGATTGAGGAAAGGTAAAACATGGAGATTCAGCAGGAGGGAGAAAAACACAGAGCAGAGGACAATATGTGCGGCATAAATAACTGTACATGTCATCCGAAAGACTCAACTCCAATCAATCTACAAGGTTCCACCATTAAGTGCTTGATAAGCTCATTTTCCACACCCAGAGCAGTTTGTCAAAACATGACAGGTCGTCACATTCAAGCTGCCACTCACACTGCGACAAGCGCACTCATGCAAGCGCTCGCACTCCGTTACTCACTCCACTGAAACACAGCGCCTCACCTTGTAGCGCAGCTCCAGACAGTTGAGGGAGTCGGGGGCGTGCGGGTGGAAGGTCTCTGGGAGGAAGCGCAGGGCGAAGGTGAAGTTACCCGCTAACGGTGTGTCTCCGTGTAAGCTGTACTGCAGGGCCTTACTGAGGATGGAGTTCAGGACGAAGGGGGTCAGCAGCTCCCCGGGGGTCTGCCCACTGCCCAGCTGCAGGGACGAGACATTTGTCAAATAATTACACATAAATGTAAAGGTCACCTATTATGCAAAATCCACTTTTTCATGTCTTTCACATCAACACGTGTCCCTTCTGTGTAAAGAGACCCTGAAAGTTTCAGGAAAAAAGATTCTCTCTCTTTTTGTCCATTTATATAAAAACCTGTCTGAAAATGAGCTGATCAGATTTTGGCCACTTTGTGATGAAATAATGTTTTTTTGTCTTGTGTAACCATTAGCCAATCACCAACCAAGGTAACCCCCCCCCCCCCCCACCTTATCACCTGAATCTCCTCCTAGAGCACCACTGTGTTCTTTTTAACCAAATATCTCTCAGAGGGGCGTGGGGAGGGGCTCCTTATTTTCTAAAGTAACAGACAGAGGGTGGCCGTTTCTCAATCTCGAGGAAACTGGCTTCCAAGCCAATATTTCAAGGATGCTACGTCATCGAGTGCCGCCGAAGGACTGTTCCAATCTCCAGCATACTTGGAATTCCACCGAGGCCGCGTCCTTGGTTTGGGGGTAATTCCGAGGTTTCACATGGGTAGACTTCGCGTCCTTAAAATCCCCACAATGCTTTGCGCACGGACCAATTTCCCCAAATCTGTGGCGGAAAATGTAAGGCGGGGCCTCTCATATGACGCACACCTGCACACTTGCTAGCCTGTTCCCCTCTTCGTTTTCCGAATGCCAGGAAGTATTCTTGCCTCGCTTCTGAAGCAAGTGACTCGGAAGACATGTGCTACCAAGCAAGCATCCTCACGATTGAGAAACGGCCACAGTTTCTCAATGTTGAGGACGCTTCCTTGGTAGCACCTTGTGCTACCAAGGAAGCGTCAACAGGTGTGCGTCATACAGTATGCGAGACCCCGCCTTAAATGGAGCGCGATTTCCGCCAAAGATTTGGAAATCGGTCCGTGCGCAAAGCATTGTGGGGATTTTAAGACCGCGGAGGATACACATGTGCAGCCTCGAAATGTCTCGCAACGAAGGACGCCGGCCTCGGTAGAATTCCAAGGAGCCTGGACATTGGAACAGTCCTCCGGCGGGACTCGATGACGTAGTATCCTTGAAATAGTGGCTCTGGAGCATCGTTCCTTGACATTGAGAAACACCCAGAGAATCAGCCCTTTTGAAACAGGGCTGAAACAGAGGGGTTTATGGGATGCTACAATGCATGAGGTTTGGTGTTTCGAAGCAAACAAAGAGACATGTTTTGAATATATCCGAGACCTATACTATATAGATGAAAAACAGTATAATAGGAGACGTTTAAGGATTTTTTAATCGTACCTCTTCCAAGTCTCCTCAAATATGTGACCAAGGCCTAAGAGTTGGCAGCGTTTTCCCCCAAGCAAACACTGCGTGTAGTCGATTACAGTGATTAGCTGGCTTTCCGGTTGAAGGTGTGCTAATCAGTGAGATCAGCTGGTGTAGTGTTTGGCTGGAACAAAAACCTTCTGTGTGATGGGCCTCATGAGACGGATGTACATGAATGTTTGTGCAGAACAACACCGAGGTGCCAAGGCTGTGATTGTTACATCGCGACAGGAAGCTTGAGGGTCTGAGATTCTAAGCATCATGTGATGAAGCAAAACAGCCACAGAGACCTCAGATATAACATATTCTTAAATTAAATTGTGAAAATAATGTGACAAAGCTGTACGCCCAGACAATTATCACTTGTGTCAGCAGATACAGCTAAACAGCAAAAAAGCTTGAAAAACTGGGAGACTAATAACTGCAAATTTCACATCAAAGGATATGAACACCTACACAAGACATTCACTAGGGAATGAATCAAGAGTCAGGTACATTTTTAAATCTGTGTACTGGTGTATGCCTAGGGTAATACTCAGGATGTACTTACTGTTCAGGCACAAAATTATTTAGTGTACAAGGTGACCTTCGCCTGCTTTCAAGCTTCGCAGCAGTTAACACTGAATACATGCCGTGGAGAAAAAGTGTTTGTTTAAAATGTATTGCATTAAACTGGAGACATTAGGCCTTGAACAAGTTGTCCTTGCTCGTCCTCTGCTAGAATGCAATAAATACATAATACCGTAATTTTCGGACTATAAGGCACACCTGAATATAAGCCGCAGCAGCGGCATACCACTCTCGGTTCCACTTTTACTTTTGCGCGCTACCTGTCTCACTCTTTTCCGGCCTCCAGCTTTTCCTGCTGGAACCCGCCGCTTAAAGGTGGGGGTCCGCGGACCGGCCATAGAGCCCATAGAGTTAAAGGTGTTGGCCGTTAGCTGTAAAAATCCATAGATTAGCCGCACCGTTATATAAGCCGCAGCGTCGAAAAATAGGGAAAAAGGCGCGGCTTATAGTCCAAAAATTACGGTAAATACATCTCCCTTATTTACTTGAGATATAGGAGTTATATAAGAGCTTCACCTTTTCAAAGAGCAGATCGCTGAGGGACTGTGCAAACTCGCCATCCTCCATCAGCAGGAAATGGCGCAGCGCCTCAAAGTGTCTCTCCACCCCTAACTCCACAAAGAAGTAGTCCACCACTGCCTTGTTCACCAGAGAGACACTGGGGATGGAAGGTGGAGGAGACAATTAGCAAAATAAGAACAGTTTACATTCAAGAATGAGGTTAAAATGTCAACAAAACGTTCACATGTAAGAGGTTTATCTCTCATTCAGAACAATGGAAAGGCTCTCCTCTCACTGATTACTGCACATCACCATGGAAACCTTTGATCTCTGGGCTCAAGCACAGGTGTTTCATAACGTTGTTAGTTCAAACATAAACACCTGTGTGATGGAACATGATGATGTCATAACTCCAACTCAGATGCTCAGAAAGCCACCAAACATCACATGATAGTTAACTCTGTGGCCCTGAACAGCTCTACATCAAATATGTTACTATGGCAACGCATCCCTCGCCATAAAACTGCTGACTTGCATATTTAATTAAGGTTTTGAGGAAAATAGACATCGGCTCTGGAGAAAGCTCAGGGAATATACTGGTGTTTCACTTTTTGGATCATTCCTGATTACCATTTAAATGATTCCTAACAAGTTGCCATTTCGTTTAACAGTGGGAAACGAGGCTCTTTTTCCAGAAAAGTCAGCGGGGAAGATATGAAAATAGAGGGAAAAAAACTGCAAACATCTTAGTGCCGTCTACGCATGCTATTAAAAAGCGTTAATACAAATGTAGAGCTATACTGCTAAATCTACTGCATCCCCTCTGTGTGCAGATAGGGATCAGAAAGCATTCCTTTACACACAAAGGCTAAACAGCAAAGTGAGCAGAAACATTTCAGGTGAAGATTGACAAGCTTGTCTGGAGCTCTGATGGCATTTCAAACAGAAAAAGGATCCTACAAAGATGAAAAGTAATAAGAATATAAATTATTCCTCCAGCAGAATGTGCACTCAACTACAGTTTAAGTGGATTGAAGTAGCAGAAAAATGACAAGAGATCAGTGAAAGCACACACTTGCATTTCTCTTAAACAAAGTATTCCACTTCAAGTTGAAATAATCACGTTTTTCTCAAACACTCAAAACTAACATTTATAAACAACAATAAAATCCCGACCAAACTTTGCTCCTGCAGCTTTCTCTCAGTCAGACACTTACTGTGTGGTGAGCGGCGTGGTGACGGCCTGTTTTATCAGAACTGGCAGTGAAACCAACTCGCTGAGCTGGACGGCGGTGGTGTCTGTGGCTTTGCAGAGCGTGGGGTCCATAGGGAAACCCCAGGGGCCGCGAGTCACCTGCTTCAACAGCTGACACTCAGGGGACGAAGCTGCAGGAGAGGGAGATCAAAGGCATGTTCCATGAATTCATATCAATCTCACAACTGAAGAAAACTGTGGCATTGTAAAAAGAGCAAAGGAGAAATTATTTGTATAATCAAAGGAAAAATATTATCTTAATACTGTAATATGATAATAAATACTTTAACAATTCATTAAATGATTAAGCTTAGGGAAGATACAATTAGTCAATTTAATCAATGAAATTACATTTATTTGCAACTATTTAAAATAAAAGATTAAGAATAATTTTTCTGACCAAAACTGTCCGTTCCATTGTTCAAATGTTAAAATTCACGTGTTCTTTTCATGATGTTAAAGGTCCCATGTCATGGCCATTTCTACTGATCATAATTCCATTGTTGAGGTCTACTAAAATATATTCATATTGTGCAATTTTCCAAACTCACATTGGTTTCTCATACGGCATCTCTGTATAGTATGTGTATTCACTCTGTCCTAAACGGCTTGTTGGAGCTCCTGCCCCCCCCACTCCCTGTGAGCCCAGTGGCCGTCTGCGAGACAGCGAAACCCAGCACGAAACACACACACACCCGCAGCCTGGCTGGGAGTTTGTGTGTGTGCCCAGGCTGAGTTCCGCGGTGTGTGTGTGTGTGTGAGGAAGTCCGCGGATTGGTCCAAAGGTAACGGCTCCGCGGACGTAACGCTACGTCACTATACCCGAAATACGTCACTATAACCAAGAAGTAAACAATGGAAAAAGAGAAATCTCTAACGAGGCGTTCTGGGGCAGCATAGACAGGTATTTTCTGTGTTAGAGTTTTACTCGCTACAGGGTGTACTTTGAGAGTTTGAAAACCTTCATAACACACAAGGGGACGGGTAATAACCAGAAAAGCATGACATGGGACCTTTAAAGTGGATGTCTTCAGGTTTTGACTGATACTTGCACAAAACCAGACATTTGAACATGTGGAGGCTTTTGATATTTATTGTATCCTTAATGAAAATAAAGGTTAGTCCTACTCCCAAAACTAAGATCTTTAAATGTGTTCCTCTATTATAAATGCCAGGTTTTTAGTTTTTTTGAATATGCATAGTATTTACTGATCAGTGTTTTCATTAAATAACAATATATTGCAAGATGTTCATGTCATTTTGGCTAACTTCTATATTTATAGTAACACCCCCTGAGTAATTACAGCTGCTGACTTTGATCAGTAGTGTGGAAGATTTGTTTGGCTGACTGATTTCACGGAGACCCTGGGAGCCGGCATGAATAATAGCAGCATGACACGCAAAGCGAAAAAGACAGGATATCACTTCAGCGAACCATGATGCATCCCAACCAAACATAAACCAGACTTAATACCCTTGTGAAATATCACTGCTTTTTATGCAACCACTGTGCATGCTGATGGAGTAAATATTTAACAGCCTCTGGAAAAACATCAGTCCTGAACATGTCAAAAGATTTGTGTTGATTTACATGAAGTAAACTCAACGCTGTAAGGTGCATCATTTTTATATCTCAGCAATTTAACATAATGTTTTGCTCCATTTCACAAGATGTTTCATTTATCATTAAGTTATTCAGAAACATCAGGTAGCTAACTGGCCGCACATACTGTCCAACCATGTAGACATGCTCATATTCTTACATTTAGAATACAGAATATCACCGGAAGATCAGGGGGGTACCATTTTTTAACCAGAATGTTAATGTATGCTGCAACCGTTTTGTTAGGAAATGAATGGCTTAGGCTTTATTTTAGAGTTTAGTCTCATCTCATTTAAAAAAGGTAGCAGATTTAGAGTATGTAATCTTTCGCACAGTTTTAGTCATTCAGGAATCCTGAAGTCAAATGTAATACCTTTTAAGACCCTTTCCATACATTTGAAGAGCTCATTGCCACTTTGAGTTTTAACCGGTTACCTTGGCGACACACTTTACCTCACATTGACTATATACAGTATTGATTGTCCTTCCTCCTTATCTTCCAACCATTTGGACAAAAACATGCATTTCCCCATAACGATGTTGTTTAACAACCGGCGTAGACGGACCGTCGCACGCTACCAAGCAGTGAGCGTGCGATGTCCTGTTCACTTGACGTCAAACCCAACGGGATGCCATTAATAAACTATACAGAATCACACTACACACCTACGCAATGATTACATTCAGGCAGACTGTAGAATACAACCTCTTTGGACCATTTATAGACTTATTGAAAACAAGCTACAAAATGTAATACCTTGGAAAATGCCGTTTAATACTTTTGAATAGCCTTAATATTCGCTAAATTGATTTATCAACTTTTAATACTTTTTAAGACCCCGCGGACACCCTGTCATTATTTTAAAGCAGAAGAGGTACAATTATTTGTATTATATTATCGACCAAATCATTTTAGTTGTTTTGTTTTGATTTATGCTTGGAAAACAGTTCCTATTTTATCTAATTAATGACTTTAGGCCATTGCTACTTAGATTATTAATACCAAATATTCACCTTTAGATACGTTTAGTTTAATTTGTAATACTAATTGTCCTTAAAACTGTAACTCACTCATTTCTTATAAATTGTATTTTTATCAAAACGTTTTCTGTTAATACACATCAATTCATATCCTCTCCTACAAAGTCAAGATGCGGAGTTCCTCAAGGTCTCGTTTTTGATCCACTTTGTTTTCCTTTTAGATAATAATTATTTGTCACTACATTGTATCTGGAATTGTAGCCCTTTTGCCCAAATTTCCTCTAGCATGTACACAAATGCTAATGTCTTGAACATCATAGTGCTCAGATAAAATGTAACCAGAGAAATGTTTTTAACTAACCCATCAGGTTGTAGCAGTCTTCATATTGTTCCACCTCGTACTGAGCACACAAAGCCAAGAGGTATTCCTGCTCAGACTTTTCTCCAGGAGACAAACCAAAGCCGGCTGCCCAGGACTCTGTGAACCCTGAGGAGAGATGTACAACAATGACTTTAACATAGAAACACAATCTGTTGGTAGACACAACAAACACTAATGCATCAGAAACAAAAGGGAAACAAACACAATCGCTGTCTTTCATAGAATATCTAGAAAAATTTAGTTTTAAATGAAAAGGCAGAGTCAGTTGATGCAAATTCAATTGTATAACACAACCATAACAGTTATAAGTGTTCAGTGTAAATAGAAAACTAAGCTTTCTGCCAATTGCAGAAATGGAAAGAAGGGTGTTTTATTGAAGCCTTCAGGCATTCATTTCAATAATAAAATGTTTTCATTATCTACTTGTTGTGAACATCTATTTGAATGCATGTTTTTCTGTTGTCTTGAGTTGATCAAATAAAACCGAATGCAAGAGTGAGTTTATTGATCTGGAATATATTTGTATCAACGATCTTAACATCTTACTATACTATCCAAAGATTTCTAAGTGGCACTAAAGCGTGCCTCACAGCTGCAAAACGATATCACTTAAATATTATACATTACCTTTACCGTCTTCATTGTCTTCTGTCTTCTGCTGATTCAGGATGCCATCACCCTTCACCACACACCCAGCCGCAAGTGAAGAGTCTGATGAGTGGCCATAAGTGCTGCCTGGTAGTACAGAGGGTTGCAGCTCTTTTCCTAAGACCGCGCAACCCCCCCCCAGCGTCGAATCCGAGGAGTGGCCGTAGGCGCTGCCGGGTACCGGTGATGGAAGTGGTTCAGTTTTCGACACAACACATCCACTGGCTATATGTGAGTCTGAAGCATGACCGTGGGCACTGCCGGGTATAGGGAAACGCTTGGCTTCGTCCCCTGAAACTACACATCCAGCCCTCAACCCTGAGTCCGAGGAGTGACCAAAAGTGCTTCCAGGTAGTGAAGGAGAGGTGGCTTCATCTCCAGATACCACACAGCCTGGTCGAAGTATACCGTCTGATGCATGCCCATGTATACTCGCACGAGGTGTTGCTTCGGTCACGTTCGACACAAACTCACCCACTTTTATATTAGCATCCGAGGAGTGACCGTGGATGCTGTGAACAGGAAGTGGTGCGACAAAATCTGAGACATTTTCGCCGACTATAAAGTGGTCATCTGACGCATGGCCGTGGACATTTGGAGAAGGAAAGGCAGCGACAAAGTCTGAAACATTTTCCCCGACTTTAATGTGTGCATCAGAAGAGTGACCGTGGACACTGTGGGAAGGTAGAGGGGCTTCAACTTCTGAAGCATGTTCTCCAATCATCATGTGTGAATTTGATACATGCCCGTGGACATTATGGGATGGAAGAGGAGCAGCTACCTCTGATACAAGCTGTCCGATCTGTATGTGGGAATCAGAGGAATGGCCGTGGGTGTTAAGTGAAGGCTGCTGGGCAACCGCGTCGAAAACTGGCTCTCCAGAGACCTGAGTGTTTGGCATTGAAATATTATCAGCTTTATTTTGAGCGCTTCCATCAGGTAGAACAATCCTACCACAATCAGAAAGACTTGTCTCTGCTTTGCCACTTAGCTCTGGTTTGTAGGTCGGCAAAGCATCGAACACATAATCGTTGACAGATTTAGCGTTTTCTTTATTTCCCTTTACTTTACTTTCTAAACTCCTTGTTTCAGTCTTCTGTTCTGACATAGACGCAACTTCCTCCTGCTTGTTGTCAGTCATAGAGCCACTCCCATCCACCAGCTGCACTGAGGCTTGAGAGGGATGTCCATAAATGCTTGCTGTAGAAGTAGATCTTTGGGGCTCTTCTGGGGTGTATTGGCCCAGAGGAAAGCTGGATTTGGAGGCTTGGCCAAAGGGGCTGGCTCTTGGGACGCCATCCTGGACTTGAGAAATGTTCTCTCCTATTGGGATGTGAGAAAAAGAGGGATGGTTTTGGATCATGTCAGGCTGGCCTGCAGGTCCCCAGCGAGGCCGGGGCTGGACTGAGGCTTGGCCAGTGATACCCTCCAGTGGACTAAAGGGGGCACTGAAGTCATAGTCTACTAGCTGTGCTGTAGGAAACACTTCAGGTAGCTCAGAGCCAATCTCCTGTAAGGCAGAGTCCACCTGCTTGCTGGAGGCATTCGATGACTTGGGGAGGAAGTCATTGATGTCGATATTTTCAGAGATAAGGGCAGGGTCTGCTGTACGGGGGTTGGTTGAGGATGGGTGAGGTGGTGGTGAGGCAGCATGAGATTCTTGAGTCTCCGCTGGCTGCTGCTCAGGCGGGTCCTGAGTGGGAAATTCCTGTTAGTAGAAGATGCCAATGAGCATTAACTTCCAAAAAGCAGAATTAAATAAAGAAAAAAGGATTATATTGAAGAAAAAACTGTGTGTTGTTATACCAGTGCTGGTTGTGGTGCAGTCTGTTGCACTGAGGGAACAGCTTGAAACACTTCCATGGGAGGTCTCTCCTGGCCTAAAGGATATTTCTCGAGAATTGCCTGGAAATAATTCACAAGAGCTTTTTTTAATTACTTCCTTTAGCTTAAAAAGTCTCTTTGAACAATCTTCACTTTTGTCTTTTGTTGTGTTTTCTATGTTAATTCACTACCCACCTGAACCTGCTGCCTGTCACGCATGACAAACTGAGATCGGGCTTCATCGAGTCTCAGTCGCTGCACCCGCCACATGGCCCGCCTCTCTCTGCGAGCTGCCTCCTCTGACATACGGCTGTACTGAGCTATCAGCTCTTTCCTACAATGCACAAGTGGTAACACACAAGTAACAAGTAAAAACATTAGCTGAGGGTTTAATGGGGGGGGGGGGCAGTAACTTGCTGTAAAATGAATGTATAGGAAAGAGTCCAGGTCATATAGAGATGCATATTATCAAGATTTTTATTATGTAATCTGTTCTCTTGATTTACGAAGGAATCGATAGGTCTAAAAAGTGTCAGAAAATAGGAAATAATGCCCTACTTTCAGGGCACATTCAAAGGAGTCCAATTCTGCTCCTTTTCAGGTTCATATTTAAAGTGTGTGGGAGACCTCTGCTGTGAACTTTGGGATCTAAGCCTTTACAAACTATTTACATGCACGAAAACCTATATAACCTCTATAATATATAACACACAACAGGCAAGGGAAAACCCCAAAAGGCATACTAGGGCCTCTTTAAAATGTCTTGTTTTGTTGTGCTCTAATGATTTGAAACATGGCTGTTGTGGATCCGAAATGCAACCTCAAATTTGACATGATGTTATTTTTCTCCAAAGGTCAGTCACCACATCGCTTGTCTGCAGTTTCTTATTAGTACTGAACATAGATATGAAGAAGCAACATATTAATATTCGCTACTCATCCTAGACACAGGTCTGATATTCCATCACACGATAAATTATATGTCTTATTTGAATACCGAATCATTTCTATTTAAATTTGAGTGCAAATCATCCAGCAATCAGTGTTTCTTTCTACCCTACAATGATAAGCTCTCGTGTGCATGCGCTCATGGGGGACACTGATAAGCGTATTGGTCTGCAATAAGCCTGAGTGTGAATATGTCATTTCAGGCTCTGTGATGGCTTTGAATTCAATTATGAGCAATTTGCTAAACCAATTGTAGGCCACTTGAATGATCTATAAATACTTAATCAGTAAATGCCTGTGAAATATGAAATGTACATTTTTCTTAAGTGGATATGGTATATTTTCACAGCACATCCCATATAATAAGGGCATAAAACGATGTAATAAATATTCCTGTAAGGCAGTAGGGTGAAGGAAGCCAGCGTGAATGGATTAGCTAAGGAGCTATAGGGGACGGGCGCAGGTAAACTCTGATTTCAAACACATCTTTGAGCTAACTTTTCACTATTTTAAGGAAATCAACTTTTGCTGTGGTCGTATAACAGGCTCTGATCACATTTTCTCATGCTGTGGCATCATGTAGTTATCCAAACTGCATGGGAAATTCATCACATCACCAGCTGCTGAAATACCACGCGCAGATGGAATTAATGTCCCATCATGTTTGCAAATTCTCGGTTAATATAGTCTAGATCAAATAAGAACTTTACAGAGATTAAAAAATCATCAAAGAAACATGGCAGTCTCTAGTAGGGGCTGTAAAGCACTCAGACCTGGCTCTCTGCTCCAGTTGCTCCTCCATGGCCTGTAGTCTCTGCTCTCTGTCCCTCAGCTCTCTGGCAAAGCTGAAGTCGTCCCCCTGCTGTCTCTTCACAGCAACATTTCGCCACTGGTGCCAAAAAACACACAAACACAAACATGTACGATTGCTTTCAGCTTCTAAAATGGGCATCGGAAGCTGTGGGAGGAATGTCTGGATCCAATTTCTGCTTACATTAATGTGTCTCATACATACATTTCTGATCTGAACGATGTTATGATTTTAAAGCGGCTGTAATTGAGATGTATCTAATGCAATGTGAAAGGGGTCGGCTTTAGTGATGAACCTACAGAGGAATATTTCCTGAATGTTCAGCTACCAACTGTTTTACGGTGAGTTCAGGATTATTGTTTAGCTTTACCTTACAGTTTACGTTTACTTTTATAGAGCCAAAGTTGGCCTGGGTGACGAACTCCCCAAGGGGGTTGCAATATCATATCTGGGGGTTGCACAAATATGGTTATGGACTGGAGGTAAAAAAAGAAACAACATTAAAATACTTTTTTTTTAGAATGGGTAATGGCTCTTACAATTAATATTAATTAAAATATAAAAATGTTGCTGTGGGAGGGCAAAGTATTAAATATATTCAAATGTTTAGACGCCAAACAGTGTTAAACCACTTGCCAGTAAAGTGCACCTACCTCTGTATACACAGACTGTTTCCTTCCCAATTATTATTCTTGAGGTTGAGAAGCACTGCTCTAACCCACCATCTTTTCTCACTTCTTACACATTTGCAAACATGCACCTTTTCCATTTGTTACTCTTTTTTTTTCACACACACACACACACACACACACACACACACACACACACACACACACACACACACACACACACACACACACACACACACACACACACACACACACACACACACACACACACACACACACACACACACACACACACACACACACACACACACAC
Source organism: Notothenia rossii (assembly GCF_949606895.1). Classification (NCBI taxonomy): domain Eukaryota; kingdom Metazoa; phylum Chordata; class Actinopteri; order Perciformes; family Nototheniidae; genus Notothenia; species Notothenia rossii. The sequence continues at coordinate 11,616,828 of NC_136903.1, read as the reverse complement.
ACACACACACACACACACACACACACACACACACACACACACACACACACACACACACACACCTCTTGCTCCTGCTCCAGGTGCTGCTTCAGCTCATCAAAACGCTCTCTCTTCTTGGCTTCCTCGGCCAGACGTTGTGACACCTGGCGCCCTACAGGAGCCGAGAGAGATAACAGTGTGCTGCTTACCCCCCCGCATCGAAAAGCACGTAACAATTCTGTATTTCTCTGTCACACACACAAAACCGTCACCATCTGCCTCAAACACCAACAAATACACTGAGACACCCTTCTAGCACCAGGCCAGACTTTTCACACCCCTCCCAGACTCTGCCACACATCTTTGATGTAATAAATCATGTGGAGAAACTGTGCGAGCGATGATTACAATCCACAGCCTATAGAGCAGGAAGCTATTCAAAGCATCCCTCACTGCTTTGGCCTGTGTGCATCTCTGCTGCTCCCCTGCAGGAGGAATGATTGTAGCTGAAGGAGACTCTCATAGCCAAGAGCAAGAAATTGAGTGTGCTTTTTACAGCGGTGTGCATATACATCAAACAAAACCATACTTTCAGTGTGTGTGTGTGTGTGTGTGTGTGTGTGTGTGTGTGTGTGTGTGTGTGTGTGTGTGTGTGTGTGTGTGTGTGTGTGTGTGTGTGTGTGTGTGTGTGTGTGTGTGTGTGTGTGTGTGTGTGTGTGTGAGTAACACTAACCGCGGATGCTCTCCAGGGTTTTGACTGTCGACTCTCTGACCTGATTGATCAGCTCCTGGCGCGCCCGCTCCACTCGCTGGGCCTTACGAAAGACAGACAAGAAATCATCATTACCAGAGATCTATCCGGCTGCCCTGTAGCTCACCTCTCCTCCTCGGGCCTCTGCCAGTCAGCTCTGCCACCACACACACACGATATAGGTCACACACAGCAGGCTGTTACACTAAATCAAGCAGCGTGCGAGCCCCAGACTTCAGCTGCATCATTATAATGACTGCAATTCTCAGTACTTGAGGGGCAGTGTCACAATCATTGATCATTTTATGTAAAAAAAAGAAAAAGAAAAAGGGAAAGAAACTCCTCTGTCTTTCTTAGGGGGAAATTCCTGTGAAATGATTTTTCTCACTTCAGGTTTCATGAAGTTTAGGATTCCCTTGATATTTAGAAATCCATTAAAGACAGCTAGCAGAAGCAAAACATTGTCTTATTAAGGTAATTCATGGTAATATATTCTTATACTGTATCTGCCAAACCTCTTGTCAGATATAACTGAGTAACAGACTTTAGAAATGGTGTAAAAATCAATCACAGTTAAATGCATGAGAACAATACGCCTGAGTGTCAGTACCTGCTCCTCCCTGCTGATGGCGCTGTGCTTAGCGATCCTCTCCATGCGCCCTCGGTACACAGCACAGTCCCTCTCGATCACCTCCACCTCCTGGAGGGAGAAGGTGACGGCGATGCGAGGCACCGGAAGCTCCGACCAGCAGATGTAGTGCTGTGGACACACAACAGGAAGCATGTACTCAAAAAGACACTCATTGTTTTAAGTGTCCTAATTTGGTGACTTGAAATCATGCGTTTTGATATATTTGACCTTTTTGGACTTTGCCTACTATGAGCCCAATTGTTCTTTGATTAGTTGATTGGTCAATTAGACATCAGGAAGGGGGTGAAAAGTGTTTACGCTATTATACAAGACAAAGAAACAGTTGGCATTTCTGCTTGAACAATTACAATAATTAAAATAACAAAAATGGTTGATTCATTTTCTTTTGATCAACCAATTGATTATAAGACTAACTGTTGAGGTCCTGACACACCAAACTGACACCAAAGAACACGTCCCGACGGACCCGATTGTTGTGTCGCCGCACGTCTCCTGCGTCTTGGCCAAAAAGTCGCACTGGAACGCACCGCAAAGACTTCAGCCGACGGCCAAGTAGCACATACGCACTGCGCATGCAGGAGTGGCAATAACTCTCCTTACCAACAAGCGGCGGAAGTGTGTATTCTTAATTCAAAAGAGGCAACCAGAAGACAGACTGCGTGATATATACAAACAACAAATAGCGTGCGTTCCTTTTTCACTCTCGTCCATCACAGACTGTTTCACATAACGATTTATAATTGAAAACATGTTTAGTGCGGTTCTGTGAAATGAAAAATAATAGCCATCTGTGTGTGCCTTCTTCACTTCCGTTTCGCTTCTCATGCACTGATTCGCTAAGCTGAACAGCCAATCAGAGTGAATTCTTTTGCCGACAGCCTTTTGCCGACAGACTCCCGATTCAACATTCATGTTGAATGTTGAATCGGGAGCGGAAGATGTTGGCACGGCCGAAAAGACACGACGGTGCGGGACACACCAATCTGAGTAGGGTGACAGGACGCTCATCGACGGCCAGACATCTATCGACGGCCGCAATCGGCCCGGTGTGTCCGGGCCTTTAGACCTCTAGCACCTTTTGTAACAAAAAGACTTAAAGTAATCATAAACTGTAGCAATGTTCACTACAAGGCATGTTGCATTACAAAGTCTGTTGGAAAATGAATTCTAATAATAACTGCAGATCAACCCACATTCTATTTGTCCATTGGTTGTTTCATTCAAAACTGTTTCTTCCGTCAGAAAATCCAAATTTGATTCTCAAATGTAGCACAGAAAAAATGTGTGGGAGAAATCTTGCCTTTTTTTAACCAGCAATGTTATGATTTTCTGAATGTGCGATCGTGCGTACCCTAGAAACTGTCTTTGTTCAAGGCATCTGCCTGAACATACTTTTTTCAATTCATAGTTTCACATGTATTCACAGCCAACCTGCACTTTGTCCAGGATATAATAACCGACCCCCAGCGCTCACGTCATTACCATACGGAGAAACACTGTAGTTACAGAATACCAATTAGTCAGGAGCATGGGCCCTGCGGTAAGGTCAGGTAGGTCGTGTCATAAAAAGCATTATATCAGCAGGCAAGCCATACGAGAAGTAAGGAAATGAAATACAATTAGATTACATAGAATCTTCTACACTTCACTTAAGATCCATTTGTCTGGCTTGCTAAGCTTCCTGTCATTAGGACAAGCGGGGGGTCCAGTCATAAACAAAGGCGACTCAGGGGTTTTCTTTGCAGGCGCTTTGCACTCTCGTAATTATACATTGACTATATTTAGAGCACAAAACCAATGATTTTCCTTTACAGGCAATTGTGAGCTATGTAAGATTTTGCAAGAGTATCATTTAGATTTTAAACAATTAGCTGATTAGAACATTGACTAAAAAATGATTCGGCAACCATTACATTTTAGTCATTTTTAAAGCAAAAATGTAAACGATTCTGCTCCTGAATGTGCTGCTTTTCTTTTGCTTTACATTATAATAAACTAAAGTTTGGACAAAACAAAAAGCGCTTTGGAGAAGTCCTCTTGTGTCTAGAAAATTGTGATCGACATTTTTCAACATTATCTGATGCTTTATAGACCAATAAATGAATCAAGAACAAATATGTGCATATTCAATTCCTAGTTGTAGTCCTAATATCACCTGATCCATCTAGGGCTGCATCTAATGATTCCTTTCAGAAGCAGCTGCTAATGTTCTGACTACTTGATCAATTGATAGGATTTCATCCAAGAAACAACACAGTGGCACTTTCCCATAACAGGAGAGTATAAGGCAATGTTCTTGTTTTGCAAAGGAGTAAACCTGGCCAATGTAAGCAGTGACGGAGAGTAGAGTTCAAGTGTCTGCAATAAATTACCACAACACCTGTGCCTCGGTACCACAACACTATTTATCCCAATGCAGAGGCACGTGTAGTGATAACGCTTTGAAAGAGCCTGTGTCCCCATATGTTGCTCTATTGATTATTTGTCCTTTCTGCTTTGAGCAGTATGATTTTCCAAATGGGTAGAAACATGTTGTGGCAGGTAGATAATTGTGGAGTGTGGATTTTGTGGATTGCAGAGTCGATCTGTGCACCTTTTCGCCAATGCAGTACACTGAATGGCTTCTTACAGACAGAAAAACAGATGAAATATGGTGGGGTAACAGTAGAATATTCTCTTTGTACTGAATAAATTAAGACTGAATAAGATTACATGCATCAATATTTCAACACAGCATTTGGATGCATGAAATCCCCGTATGCAGTATATACAGTATGTATGAATGTGTCTGATTTGCAGAACCAACCTGTGGGCAGCAGATCTTGAGGAGGTTAATTGTCTTTCCGCAGACGTACACATCATTGCCGATGTGTCTCAGGAAGACGGGCACACAATCCTCCACATCGTTGGAGATCAGAGTGTAGCCTTGGACCCAGAAGTGTTTGTCTGCATACATTCAAAGACACCTTTTACATGCCGCTCCAATATTTAGACCAAGTAGTTTGGCTGCTCCTTTATGCCTCTGACAACACTACACAAAACAAATAGTGGTGGAGTTATAACTCAGCCTGCACTGCACCCAAAATGTATTAGTATGACTTACGGGCCATGGCAAAACTCTGGTTGCTTGAATTAACACTTGGAAATTGTTAGCGCTTAGCCCAGTGATCCTAAGCAAGAAGCATAAGAGAGCATGAATGCTCTGAGCTTCCCGAGCTCTTTACAAAAAGCCCGCGGCTTGCCAAGAAAGCTTAGCTGCTGATTGCTTCCCTGGCCGACGTACTTCGAGGAGAACAATGACATTTGTGTGTCCTCCAAAGAGTAGGGGCGAGAAGTGCAGAGGTTCACTGCGAGAGTTGATGAGGTGTAGCCGATGAGCAAATGAACCTCAGAGCCAGACAAAGCCGAGGTGATGGTCTGACCTTGAATGGGGTGTAGCATGACATCCAATATTTGGACAGGCTATGATGATTCATATAAAGCCATATTTATGGAGCACTGTGGAAATGAACGGATACAGTGGGAACTCGTTTGGGGAACTTTGATCAGGATTAGTGTTCACCTATAAGTACTTAGCTAATAAGGGGCTGCAACCACCAATTACTGTCAAAGGATTATTCTGCACATTATTTTCTTAATCAATCACTTTGTGTATAAAACATTATATTCTAGTTGTTCCAAAACCAAAAGAGAAAAAGCTACAAATGTTTGAAAAGGGGGAACCAGACCAAAGTTTGGGTAGTTTTAGTGAAAAATTACAACTTTTTTAAAATGTATTATCAAAAAGGTTGCAAATTATTTTTTTTGTTGATTGATTGTTTCAGTTCTATAATATGTTTAGAACTTGTGTTCAATTACAAAAACTTAACAAGGAATGGTTTAATACCTTTCTGTAACAATATAACTTTAACATAACACACTGTTTTTAATGTCTCTACAGCTGCAATGATTAGTCAAATAGTTGCTATGCGAATGTTTTGATATCCAACAAAAAAGTTTGAAATGAGTTCGAGTGTCAGGACAATTTGATGCTTTTCTTGGTGTTAAATAACTACATGTAATATTGGGATATCATATTTTAGGATATTGTCACTTTTTAATTTCTTCTTATGTTTTTTAGACCAAATGGTTCATCTGTTAATCAAAAAACAGATGAGTTAGTTGCCACCATGATGGCAATCATCAAATTACAATTTTGACTTGAGATGAAATAAATACAAATCTCTTCGAATGGCACAGTAAATATGAATCTTTAGTCAGCCAGTCACTTTCTGCCGAGTACAGATGGGTTTGTATTTATCCGCTCTGCAAGGATCATCTCCTGTCTCAAATAATCTTCTGCTCTCCTTAAAGTGTCAATAATTAGAGTAGCAGAAATGGAGTCAGTTAGATTTGTCGGTGGCAATTGCAAGAGAAGAAATTTAAGAAAAAACTAATTGAATTGAGGAAATGTTTCAGCCAGCATGGTGTACCGACTGAAGAGAATAAAAGGAACATTATTTGTTTGTCCCTGTGGCTCGCTGAGCAGAGATGGCTCTGCCTTCCAAAGCTGTGGTAGCTGATTTTGTTTCCCACTGATTACCATCCAATAACTTCATGACATCCTTTATAGACACGAGGAGAAATCCAACTGGGCAATAAAGGCTGTAATGAAATCTATTTTTTTCTGCTAGACAATCTGTCGGGCACTGAAGGCTTTTTCATTTTCAGAACTGGAGATGGGATGCGTGGCGGCTCACCTCGGCAGCCCAGATATTCCTCATTGACTTGTATCATGAATTCTCCATAAACATCACGGAACACGCCGCTATACACCCAGTCAGACACAAACCTGAGGGAACAGTAAACACAGTCACACTCAGTCCTCACAACAACAGAAAAAACATCAATGGAGCAAATTCTGCATGTAATGAAGAGCAGACATGTCCTTGGTTTGAATTGTTTCGTTTTAAAGAGGACATATTATGCTCCAGTCAGATTTATATTTGTATTTTTGGCCTCTACTGTGACATGTTTACATGCTTTAAATGTTTAAAGGTGCCAGCACCTCTTTCACCCTCTATCTGAAACCAGAGCCCAGTCTGCTCTGATTGGTTAGCTGGCCGGCTCTGTTGTGATTTGTCAACCGCCTACAGCTGTCCCACCCCTTAGCCTATCACGTTGGAGCGCTAGCCAATAGAAGTGCAAGTGTTACATAGTGATGTCACTATGTTACGGAAGAAACAAAGAACGTCCAATCAAACAATTTCAGGCAGGGGGGAGTGTGTGGAGAAACTCCATCTGGCGTTAACTTTACACACCATTTACATGCACAAAAGCCTATATAGCACACCAAAAAGCATAATAGGGCCCCTTTAAATAAACATGTTTGAATGTGCAACGCAGCGACTGACCGTGTGTACGGCTCACAGCTGCTCTTCAGCAGCGACAGCAGCACCGGGTAGTTCTCGTTGCTGCAGTTATTTTGTGCCTCGTTGTACAGGTAGGACATCAGTTTAACCCCCTGAGGAGAAACACATGGCACTGAGCTGACATTCCATCTGATAGGCTGAACACCGCCGTGATGGATGACATATTGCAGTTAGCAGATAAAAGAGTGCTCACCACGGGGAAGGTAGCCTGGCCAGTACCTAAAGGTCCGTCCACACAGCACAGCTCCGACAGATACCTGAGATTAAAAGAAAGCAAAGGTTTTTGAATTAATGATATTTTGCATCAAGGTCCTCTTGGACATGAGGTTGAGGTTCAAAAGTATGTAATTAACCCCCAAAAGGCAATTTAAAAAAAGGTTTAACCTCACCTTAGTTGGCGGCCCACCTTGCGGAACAGGAAGCTAATAGTCAACAGGCTAAGGGTGGGGGGAGTGCTGAGAACACAAGCCCTGTAGTAATGCAGATACTTCCGCAGACCACCTGTAAAAGCCTTGAGAGAAACACAATGTTCTTTCATTGATTTCATAATTGAAGGTGTAACAGTGGAATGTATCACTTTACCTTAAAGTGGACCTATCATGCTATATTTGAATAATATATTGTAGGGCCATACCTATATAAAACATGTCTGTGAAGTTTTTTTTTCAAAATACCAAACAGATCATGCATTTTAGCCATGCCTCATTTCGCTCAATTTGCTCTTTTCCAGCCCTGTTTTTGCAAGGGCTGATTCTGATTC